>NC_141613.1:33354532-33620044 GCF_047967505.1 Dipteris shenzhenensis
ATCCGCAAAAAAACACGCCCTTAGGTGTGTTATCTAACCAAGTACTTATCGGATGGGTGTGCCTCTTTGAGAACATTCCAATACCACCTAGGTTGAGGTGTACCAAAAGTGTTGTGCCCATCGGATATCCTTTGCATGATCGATCGAGCAATAAATACTATTTTTGCTCTAGTGTCATGCACATCCGTAAAAAAACACGCTGCTAGGTATGTTATCTGATCAAGCACTTATGGGATGGGAGTGCCACTTTGCATGTAAGTCAATTCCACCTACTTAAAGGTGTGTGCAAAGTATTGTGCCCATCGTATATGCTTTTCATTGTCGATCAAGCATAAAACAACGTTTTTGCCTTAGTGTCATGCACAACCATGAAAAAACACGGTCCTAGGTATGTTAATCAAACAAGTACTTATCGGATGGGGGCTCCACTTTGCACCCAAGTTTGTTTCAACTACGTTGAGGTGTGTGCAAAGTATTGTCACCAACGGATATGATTTGCATGGTCGATCACGCATTATACACCATTTTTTCCCTAGTGATATGCACATCCGCAAAAAAACACGCCCTTAGGTGTGTTATCTGACCAAGTACTTATCGGATGGGTGTGCCTCTTTGAGAACATTTCAATACCACCTAGGTTGTAGTGTAGGAAAGTATTGTGCCCATCGGATATCCTTTGCATGGTCGATCGAGCATTAAATACTATTTTTGCTCTAGTGTCATGCACATCCGTAAAAAAACACGCTGCTAGGTATGTTATCCGATCAACCACTTATGGGATGGGTGTGCCACATTGCATGTAAGTCAATTCCACCTAATTGAAGGTTTGTGAAAAGTATTGTGCCCATCGGATATGATTTGCATTGTCGATCAAGCATAAAACACCGTTTTTGCCTTAGTGTCATGCACAACCATGAAAAAACATGGTCCTAAGTGTGTTAATCAAACAAGTACTTATCGGATGGGGGCTGCAGTTTGCACGCAAGTCTGTTTCAACTAGGTTGAGATGCGTGCAAAGTATTGTCATCATCGGATATGCTCTGCATGGTCGATTACGCATTATACAACGTTTTTCCCGTAGTGATATGCACATTCGCAAAAAAACATGCCCTTAGGTATGTTATCTAATGAAGTACTTATCAGATGGGTGTGCCTCTTTGAGAACATTTCAATACCACCTAGGTTAAGGTGTAGGAAAAGTATTGTGCCCATCGGATATGCTTTGCATGGTCGATCGAGCATTAAATATCATTTTTGCCTTAGTGCCATGCACATCCGTAAAAAAAACACGCTGCTAGGTGTGTTATCCGATCAAGTCAATTCCACCTAGTTGAAGGTGTGTGCAAAGTATTGTGCCCATCGGATATGATTTGCATTGTCGATCAAGCATAAAACACCGTTTTTGCCTTAGTGTCATGCACAACCATGAAAAAACACGGTCCTAAGTGTGTTAATCAAACAAGTACTTATCGGATGGGGGCTGCAGTTTGCACGCAAGTCCGTTTCAACTAGGTTGAGATGCGTGCAAAGTATTGTCATCATCGGATATGCTCTACATGGTCGATTACGCATTATACAACGTTTTTCCCGTAGTGATATGCACATTCGCAAAAAAACATGCCCTTAGGTGTGTTATCTGACCAAGTACTTATCGGATGGGTGTGCCTCTTTGAGAACATTTCAATACCACCTAGGTTAAGGCGTACGAAAAGTGTTGTGCCCATCGGATATCCTTTGCATGATCGATCGAGCATTAAATACTATTTTTGCTCTAGTGTCATGCACATCCATAAAAGAACACGCTACTAGGTATATTATCCGATCAAGCACTTATGGGATGGGTGTGCCACTTTGCATGTAAGTCAATTCCACCTAGTTGAAAGTGTGTGCAAAGTATTGTGCCCATCGGATATGCTTTGCATTGTCGATCAAGCATAAAACACCGTTTTTGCCTTAGTGTCATGCACAACCATGAAAAAACACGGTCCTAAGTGTGTTAATCAAACAAGTACTTATTGGATGGGGGCTCCAGTTTGCACGCAAGTCCGTTTCAACTAGGTTGAGATGAGTGCAAAGTACTGTCACCATTGGATATGCTCTGCATGGTCGATTACGCATTATACAATGTTTTTCCCGTAGTGATATGCACATCCGCAAAAAAACACGCCCTTAGGTATGTTATCTGACCAAGTACTTATCGGATGGGTGTGCCTCTTTGAGAACATTTCAATACCACCTAGCTTGAGGCGTACGAAAAGATTTGTGCCCATCGGATATCCTTTGCATGGTCGATCGAGCATTAAATACTATTTTTGCTCTAGTGTCATGCACATCCGTAAAAAAACACGCTACTAGGTATGTTATCCGATCAAGCACTTATGGGATAAGTGTGCCACTGTGCATGTAAGTCAATTCCACCTAGTTGAAGATGTGTGCAAAGTATTGTGCCCATCCGATATGCATTGCATTGTCAATCAAGCATAAAACACCGTTTTTGCCTTAGTGTCATGCACAACCATGAAAAAACACGGTCCTAGGGGTGTTGTTCAAACAAGTACTTATCGGATGGGGGCTCCACTTTGCACGCAAGTCCGTTTCAACTAAGTTGAGGTGCGTGCAAAGTATTGTCACCATCGGATATGCTTTGCATGGTCGATCACGCCTTATACACCATTTTTTCTCTAGTGATATGCACATCCGCAAAAAAACACGCCCTTAGGTGTGTTATCTGACCAAGTACTTATCAGATGGGTGTGCCTCTTTGAGAACATTTCAATACCACCTAGGTTAAGGCGTATGAAAAGTGTTGTGCCCATCGGATATCCTTTGCATGATCGATCGAGCATTAAATACTATTTTTGCTCTAGTGTCATGCACATCCATAAAAGAACACGCTACTAGGTATATTATCCGATCAAGCACTTATGGGATGGGTGTGCCACTTTGCATGTAAGTCAATTCCACCTAGTTCAAGGTGTGTGCAAAGTATTGTGCCCATCGGATATGCTTTGCATTGTCGATCAAGCATAAAACACCGTTTTTGCGTTAGTGTCATGCACAACCATGAAAAAACACGATCCTAAGTGTGTTAATCAAACAAGTACTTATCGGATGGGGGCTCTAGTTTGCACGCAAGTCTGTTTCAACTAGGTTGAGATGCATGCAAAGTATTGTCACCATCGGATATGCTCTGCATGGTCGATTACGCATTATACAACGTTTTTCCCGTAGTGATATGCACATCTGCAAAAAAACATACCCTTAGATATGTTATCTGACCAAGTACTTATCGGATGGGTGTGCCTCTTCGAGAAAATTTCAATACCACCTAGGTTAAGGTGTAGGAAAAGTATTATGCCCATCGGATATGCTTTGCATGGTCGATCGAACATTAAATACCATTTCTGCCTTAGTGTCATGCACGTTCGTAAAAAAACACGCTGTTAGGTGTGTTATCCGATCAAGTACTTATGCGATGGGAATGCCACTTTGCATGTAAGTCAATTCCACCTAGTTTAAGGTGTGTCCAAAGTATTGTGCCCATCGGATATGCTTTGCATTGTCGGTCAAGCATAAAACACCGTTTTTGCCTTTGTGTCATGCACAACCATATAAAAACACAGCCGTAGGTGTGTTATTCAAATAAGTACTTATCAGATGGGGGCTCCACTTTTCACGCAAGTCCGTTTCAACTATGTTGAGGTGCGTGAAAAGTATTGTCACCATCGGATATGCTTTGCATGGTCGATCACGCATTATACACCATTTTTTCCCTAGTGATATGGACATCCGCAAAAAAACACGCCCTTAGGTGTGTTATCTGACCAAGTACTTATCGGATGGGTGTGCCTCTTTGAGAACATTTCAATACCACCTAGGTTGAGGCATACGAAAAGTGTTGTGCCTATTGGATATCCTTTGCATGGTCGATCGAGCATTAAATACTATTTTTGCTCTAGTGTCATGCACATCCGTAAAAAAACACGCTACTAGGTATGTTATCCGATCAAGCACTTATGGGATGGGCGTGGCACTTTGCATGTAAGTCAATTCCACCTAGTTGAAGGTGTTTGCAAAGTATTGTGCCCATTGGATATGCTTTGCATTGTCGATCAAGCATAAAACACCGTTTTTGCCTTAATGTCATACACAAGGTGTGTTATTCAAACAAGTACTTACCGGATGGGGGCTCCACTTTAAACGCAAGTCCGTTTCAACTATGTTGAGGTGTGTGCGAGGTATTTTCACCATCGGATATGCTTTGCATGGTCGATCACGCATTATACACCATTTTTTCCTAAGTGATGCACATCCGCAAAAAACACGCCCTTAGGTGTTTATCTAACCAAGTACTTATCGGATGGGTGTCCCTCTTTGAGAAAATTCCAATACCACCTAGGTTGAGGCGTACGAAAAGTGTTGTGCCCATCAGATATCCTTTGCATGATTGATCGAGCAATAAATACTATTTTTGCTCGTGTCATGCACATCCGCAAAAAAACACGCTACTAGGTATGTTATCCGATCAAGCACTTATCGGATGGGAGTGCCACTTTGCATGTAAGTCAATTCCACCTAGTTGAAGGTGTGTGCAAAGTATTGTGCCCATCGGATATGCTTTGCATTGTCAACCAAGCATAAAACAACGTTTTTGCCTTAGTATCATGCACAACCATGAAAAAACACGGTCCTAGGTGTGTTAATCAAACAACTACTTATCGGATGGGGGCTCCACTTTGCACTCAAGTTCATTTCAACTACGTTGAGGTGTGCGCAAAGTATTGTCACTATTGGATATGATTTGCATGGTCGATCACGCATTATACACCGTTTTTTCCCTAGTGATATGCACATCCACAAAAAAACACGCCCTTAGGTGTGTTATCTGACCAAGTACTTATCGGATGGGTGTGCCTCTTTGAGAACATTTCAATATCACCTAGGTTACGGTGAAGGAAAAGTATTGTGCCCATCGAATATCCTTTGCATGGTCGATCGAGCATTAAATACTATTTTTGCTCTAGTGTCATGCACATCCGTAAAAAAAACACACTGCTAGGTATGTTATCCGATCAAGCACTTATGGGATGGGTGTGCCACTTTGCATGTAAGTCAATTCCACCTAGTTGAAGGTGTAAGCAAAGTATTGTGCCCATTGGATATGCTTTGCATTGTCGATCAAGCATAAAACACCGTTTTTGCCTTAGTGTCATGCACAACCATGAAAAAACACGGTCCTAAGTGTGTTAATCAAACAAGTACTTAGCGGATGGGGGCTCCAGTTTGCACGCAAGTCTGTTTCAACTAGATTGAGATGCGTGCAAAGTATTGTCACCATCGGATATGCTCTGCATGGTCGATTACGCATTATATAACGTTTTTCCCGTAGTGATATCCACATCCGCAAAAAAACACGCCCTTAAGTATGTTATCTAACCAAGTACTTATCGGATGGGTGTGCCTCTATAAGAACATTTCAATACCACCTAGGTTAAAGCATAGGTAGGTATATTATCCGATCAAGCACTTATGGGATGGGTGTGCCACTTTTCATGTAAGTCAATTCCACCTAGTTGAAGGTGTGTGCAAAGTATTGTGCCCATCGGATATGCTTTGCATTGTTGATCAAGCATAAAACACCGTTTTTGCCTTAGTGTCAAGCACATTTGTAAAAAAACACGGTCCTAGGTGTGGTATCGGATCAAGTACTTATCTCGACACACCACTTTTCATGCAACTCGATAACACCTAGATTGAGGTGGGTGCAAAGTATTGTGCCCATCGACGAATGTACTTTGCATGATAAATGTCATGCACAACCATAAAAAAACACGCTTTTAGGTGTGTTATCCGACCAACTGCTTATCAGATGGGTGTACCACTTTGCATGCAATGCAATACCACAATTTTTGAGACTCATGCAAAGTATTGTGCCCATCTAATATGCTTTGCATTGTCGAACAAGCATTAAACACTGTTTTGGCCTTAGTGTCATGCACAACCGTCAAAAAACGCGGTACTAGATGTGTTATTCGACTAAGTACTTATGGGATGGGCACGCCACTTTGCATGTAAGTCAATAATACCTAGTTTGAGATGTGTGCAAAGTATTGTGATGATCGCATATGCGTTGCATTGTCGATTAAGCATAAATCAGCATTTTTGCCTTAGTGTCATGGACAACAACCAATAAAAAACATGGTCCTAGGTGTGATATTCTAAAAAGTACTTGTCAGATGGGGGAGCCACTTTGCAAGAAAGTAAATTTCAACTAGGTTGATGTGCATGCATAGTATTGTGTCTATCGGTTATGCTTTGCATGGGGGATCACACATTATACACCATTTTCCCCCTAGTGTTATGCACATCCATCAAAGAACACGCTCTTAATAGGTATATTATCATACCAAGTACTTATTGAATGGGCATTCCACTTTGCATAGAATACCATACCACCGCTTCTGAGGCACGTGCAAAGTATTGTGCCCATCGGATATGCTTTACATGGTAGATTGAGCATTAAATACCGTTTTTGGCCTTGGTGTCATGTACAACCGTCAAAAAACATGATCGTAGGTGCATTTTTCAAACAATTACTTATCGGATGGGGATGCCACTTTGCACACAAGTCAATACTGCCTAGGTTGAGGAACGTGCAAAGTCTTGTGTCCATTGGATATGCTTTGCATAGTCGATCGCACATTATACACCATTTTGTTCCTAGTGTTATGCACAATCGTCATAAAATACGTTTGGAGGTGTGTTATCCGAACAAGTACTTATGGGATGGGTGCACCACTTTGTATGCAAGTCAATACGACCTAGGTTGAGGCATGTACAAAGTTTTGTGCCCATCAGAGAAATGTAGATGCGATAATATTAGAAAATTCTCGGTATGTGTATATGTGTGTGTGTGTGGCAAACAATTTTGATACAACAAAGTAAACACCTAGTGCACAAATTATGCACTTCATACCTTGAGTAAATAAGCTTGTTGATGAGGATAAATACGCCCTTGAATAAAAGCACAGTTGTTGTATGACCACAATGTGATTTTGCCCACATGTAAGTTTGCAAATAGTATAAAAAATCATATAATAATATATTAATAGTTTGCAAATGTGTATAGCAAGTGAGTAATGGGAAGTGGAAGTGGGAGTGAGGAGGGAGGAGTGGAATGGGAGAGGGAAGTAATAGGGGTGTATGATAATAAGTATAAAAAATAGTATAATAATATATTAATAGTTTTCAAATGGCAAGTGAGTAATGGGAAGTGGAAGTAAGAGTGGGGAGGGAAGAATGGAATGGGAGAGGGGAAGGTAATAGGGGAGTAGGATAATCAGGGAGTGAAATGAGTGAGGGGAGTTAATAGGGGATGAAAAAGAGGAGGGTGAGATGGGGAAATATGGGATTTTGGGAAATGGGAGGAGTATGGGACGTGGTGGAAATGTGGGATGGGAGTGGTGGCAATGGGGGAGGAAGAAGAAATGGATGGGGGGAGGGCTAATGGAAGATTGGGATGAGGGATGGGGGTCCAATGGGAGAGGGGAGTAATGGGAGCCAATGGGAGAGGGGATAAATGAAAAGCCAATAGGAGAGAGGGGAGGAATGGAAAGCCAATAGGAGAGGAGGAGGAAAACCTAATTTTTCTTATATATAGTCTTCCTTCTTCATTCATTCTCCCCTCATTTCATTCATTGAAGCAAGAAAGCAAGGACGATCAAGAAAGCAAGGAAGGAAGAGCAACAAAGCAAGAAAGAGCAAACTTACAAACTTTTTCCAGATACTTGCAAATTTTTTTGATTAATTCTTTATCTAGATTTTTTTTTTTTTTTTGGAAGAGAGAGGAACTAGAGAGAGGGAGGAACTAGAGAGAGAGAGGTTCCTGATTAATTCTTTATCTAGATTTTTTTTTTTTGAAGAGAGAGGAACTAGAGAGAGAGAGGTTCCTGGCGGCCCCCAGGAGGGAAGGAGAAGGAGAGGATGGAGGGGGGGGAAGGGAGGGAGGGGGAGGGGAGGGAGAGGCGGGGGCGGGGTTGAGGGGGGGAGGGGAGCCAGGTAGGGAGGGGGGGGACGGAGGGGCGGGGGCGAGGGCGGGGTCAAGGGAGGGAGGGAGGGGGGGGGTTCTAGCGGGGTCGAGGGAGGTAGGGAGGAGGGGGGCAGGGAAGGGCGGGAGCGGGGGGGGAGGGGGAGGGGGGGGGGGAGGGGGGTCTAGCGGCCGCAGCCGCCAAGACCCCCTGGAGGGGGGAGGGGAGGGAGGGGGTGGAGCCGGGTGGGGGAGGGAAAGGGGGGGGTCTAGCAGCCGCGGCCGCCAGAACCCCCTGGAGGGGGGAGGGGAGGGAGGGGGGGTCTGGTGGGGGAGGGAGGGAGGGGGGGTCTGGTGGCCGCGGCCGCCAGGACCCCCTGGAGGGGGGGGAGGGGTCGAGGGAGGGAAGGGGGGGTCTGGCAGCCGTGGCCGCGGCCACCAGAACCCCCTGGTGGAGGCGGGGAAGGGGGGCGGAAGGGGGGGGTCTGGCGGCCACGACCGCCAGAACCACCTAGAGGGGGGGAGGGGAGCCGAGTGGGGGCAGAAGGGGGGGTCTAGCAGCCGCGGTCACCAGGACCCCGTGGAGGGGGGGAAGGGGGGCGGAAGGGGGGGGTCTGGCAGCCGCGGCTGCCAGAACCCCCTGGAGGGGGGGGGGAGGGGAGGGGGGGAGGCGAGCCGGGTGGGGGAGGGAGGAAGGGGCCCCTGGAGGGGGGGAAGGGGGCAGAAAGGGGGGGTCTAGAGACTGTGGCCGCCAGAACCCCCTGGAGGGGGGGAAGGGGGGCGGAAAGGGGGGGGGGTCTAGCGACCACGGCCGCCAGAACCCCCTGGAGGGGGGGAAGGGGGGTGGAAGGGGGGGGGAAGGGAGCCGGGTGGGGGAGGGAGGCAGGGGGGTTTGGCGGCCGCGGCCGCTAGGACCCCCTAGAGGGGGGAGGGGAGGGGAGGGAGGGGGTGGGGGGCCGGAGCGGCGGAGGGGAGGGAGGGGGGGCAGGGAGGGGGGGGTCGAGGGAGGGAGGGGGGCGGGGGTGAGGGGGGAGGGGAGCCGGGTGGGGGAGGGAGGGAGGGGGGGTCTGGCAGTCATGGTCGCCAGGACCCCCTGGAGAGGGGAGGGGAGGGGAGCCGGGTGGGGGAGGGAGGGAGGGGGGGGGTCTAGCGGCCACGGCCGCCAGGACCCTCTAGAGGGGGGAGGGGAGGGAGGGGGTAGGGGAGCGGGAGCAGAAGGGAGGGAGGGGGGGTCGAGGGGTCGAGGGAGGGAGGGGAGGGGGGGTCTGGCGGCCGTAGCCACCAGAACCCCCTGGAGGAGCGGAGGGGAGGGAGGGGGGCAGGGAGGGGAGGGAGGGGGTGGGGGAGCAAGAGCGGAGGGGAGGGGAGGGGAGGGGGGGGAGGGGAGGCATCGAGGGGTCGAGGGAGGGAGGGGGGGTCTGGAAGCCGCGGCCGCTAGAACCCCCTGGAGGGGGGGGGAGGGGAGGGAAGGGGAGGGGGGGAGGGGAGCCAGGTGGGGGAGAGAGGGAGGGAGGGGGGGTCTAGCGGCCACGGCCGCCAGGACCCCCTGGAGGGGGGGGAGGGAGGGGGTGTTCTGGCGGCCGCAGCCGCCAGAACCCAAGGAGGGGGAGGGGAGAGGGGAGGAGGGGAGGGAGGGGCAGGGGCGGGGTCGAGAGGGGGAGGGGAAGGGAGGGGGTTGGGGGGGTTCTAGTAGCAAGGAGAGGGGAGGAGAGGAGCCAGGGAGGGAGGGAGGGAGGGGCGGGGGCGGGGTCGAGAGGGGGGAGGGGAAGGGAGGGGGTGGGGAGGGTTTTGGCAGTGGAGGGAGGGGAGGGGAGGGGAGGGGGGGAGGACGGGGTCGAGGGAGGGAGGGAGGGGGGGAGGGGAGCTGAAGGAGAAAGAGGGGAGAGAGAGGGAGAGAGAGGAGAGGGAGAGGAGAGGAGGGAGCCGAAGGAGAGAGAGGGGAGAGGAGGGAGGGGAGTGAGAGAGAGAGTGAGGGGAGGGAGAGAGAAAGAAAGAGAGAGAGTGAGGGGGGAAGGTATGGGAGAGAGAGAGAGAGAGTGAGGGAGAGAGAAACAAGGGAGTAGAGGGAGTAGAGGGAGAGAGTTCAAATTCTTACAAGAGCGACAAATAAGATTTGACTTAGGAAAAGAACGAAAGGGACTTATGAGAAGAAAGTATCAAGAAGAATGTTGAACACAAATTTGAATTCTTACAACTAAGAGTAGAACTATCACAAGCAAGAGCGACAAATAAGATTCTTGCTCAAATAAGATTTGACTTACTATCACGAGTAAGAGCGACAAATAAGATTCTTGCTCAAATAAGATTACTATCACAAGCAAGAGCGATAAATAAGATTTGACTTACTATCACGAGTATCACAAGCAAGAGTAACAAATAAGATTTGACTTACTATCACGAGCAAGAGCGACAAATAAGATTTGACTTACGAGAAGAATGAAAGGGACTCACGAGAAGAAAGTATCAAGAAGAATGTTGAACACAAATTTGAATTAAAAAGGAACGTACGAGAAGAAAGTATAAGAAGAATGTTGAACACAAATTTGAATTCAAATTTATAATAAATTCAAATTTCCCTCTCTTTTTTGAAAATTCAAATTTATGCGTAGGAGGAGTGGGCTAGTTTTTCTTATATATACTCTTCTTTCCATTCATTCATTCTCACTCTCTCCTCATTTCATTGAAGCAACCAAGAGCTGAAGAGCTCTCTCTAATGACTTAATAGTCAAGTGATGGAAATTTAATTCCATAAAAATTTAAAGTAACTGTGAAATTTAATTCCATAGACTTATGTATTTTCTAAAGTAACTATAATAGACAAGAAATGAAACTACAGTTCCACAAAGACTTTTTAGTTCTCTAATGTAAAGTTGTAATAGACAAGAGAGACAAAGATGACATCTTCTAGGCTGAGCTAATGGAAGGTGTTTTTTAACACCATATGGCTTTGAGTTATATGATCTACTTCTTGTACAAATGTGTCATGCTTTTTTTTAGATGTACTCTAGTTTTTTTTCTAATTTGATTTTTTAAAATCTTACTTTTTGTCTCTTTTAACATGAAGTCCTCTTTTTTTAATGTACTCTAGTTTTAATAACATATCACGTCATTTTTTCTAATTTGCTTTTTTAAAATCTTACTTTTTGACTCAAAGTTTTGTTTTATAAGAGCCTCTTTTTTTGAAATGCTTTATCCAAAATTATCTCACAAAACGAATTTGGACAGTGCACTAGTCCAAAATTAATGAAATAGGTGTTCTTGTTTGATAAGGCTCATAGCTAATCAGATCTTATTGATTGGCTCCTTTCTTGTGTGGTCATCCTTTGTCTCTTCTCTCTCCCACATCATGAGCTTCTCGAATCTCTACTATCTTGAGAACTCTCATATTATCAACACTCTCGACCCAGAGTAGCTTGGAGTACTCCATTTTTTAATGCCTTCAAATGTGATTATGATAATTAAATAATCATGAAAGTATTTTTTGGAAGCAGTTGCATAATGCCCTGAATGTAAGCATTCTTGCTCATTTGGAGCACCATTCTATCTTGTAGACAATCTCCCCTTCTTCATGTAAATATTTATATAAAGAGAGGAGTCTCTTTTTCCATCCAATTAGATAAAACAAAATAATATGATGTCTCAGGATATGTATCCTTGGAAAGTTTTCTAAATGGATGGACCCCTGCTTGGCACTTCCATGTTTTATATTGGCAACATACTCTCTTTCTTGTTGCATAAACTAAAGTTTCATCACAATCAATCGATCCATCAACATTGACCAACACCACCACCATAAGCACATGATCCACAACCTCCACAATATTACCAAGTGTCGATGTGTGCATGGATGTGACAACTTGAGAACACTTCAACACAATTTACTATTTGCTATACAATTGCCTCTCATATGGTGAAATTCTCCCTTAGGTAATGTGGTCTCAACAAATTTGGGAACTTCATTGTAGCTTCCCTAAACTTTTCCTTCGATTATCCCTCTTTCCAATAAATTCTAGAATGATTTCTTAGAATTTCATATTATTTCCAATCCTAGAAAATGAGAGAGTGCTCCCTCCCTCTCTCCTCAAGAATCATGTTATTTGTGATTGAGCTTTTCCTAATTAGTGTCAAAATTATAGATGCTCAAGGAATTGTGAACAAGCTTTGCCCACAAAAAGTTGAGAACGCTAAATTCCCAAGAATGGGCGGGGGAAATGAAAGGGGAAGGTATGTCTTGCTTTATCAATCCTTAGGGGGTTCACTTCATAGAATTTTAGTGTACTACATGCTTGGGGGGTTCACCTTATAAAATTTTAGTGTACCACATGCATTCAAAAGGAGGGGTATTTTAATTTGGCTTTTTGAAAAAAATTTACAGGATTACAATAACAAGAGAGGATTTATAATTCAATTCTAGAAGGGGGGTTCAATACAACCCTTAAGGACAAATAAATGATGAAGAGGGTTGACCACTCTACCCTTTGAACATATTAGTGCAACCCCTGAGACTAGATACATAGAGTTTCTTATTAGTACAGCCCCTAAGACTAGATGCACTAAAAGGGAGGGGTATTTTAATTCAATTTTGGAAAACATAAAATAGGATTACAATAACAAAAGGGGTTTTAAATTGAATTTTAGGAGAAGATAATTTAGAACACACTATTCAAAAATTTTGGACTTGTGTAAAGTCCAATTTGAGAAATGGACTAAGAAACAATCCAAAATTTTTGAATAGACTAGTAATGTTATTTTTTGAACTAGATTTGACAACTCAAAACAAAAGATTTGGTGATTAAGTACATACTTCTTATGATGATGCATATCTTACTTAAGGATAGATAGTATACTCTTCTACTGCTTTATATGATCATGAAAATCTTGCTATTAAAGTATTTGCAAGTACATTGAGCTACTATTACCTAAGAACATCAATTCATCACCAATTCTCTTTGAAAGGTATTGGCGTTCATTCAAAAACTTTTCAATGTTTACATTGAGCTACTATTACCTAAGAACATCAATACATTACCAATTCTCTTTGAAAGGTGGTGTACATATTGACCTAGTATGTTTACGTACTAAGAACATCAATGCATAACCAAATCTCTTACAAAGGTGGTCTACATAAACATCTTCATAACTTCTCATATGAATTGAGCTACTATCACCTAAGAACATCAATAGATGACAATTCTCTTAGAAAGGTGGTGTAAATAAACACCTTTATGTATAAGTGGTATGCACACACACCTTTATGAACATTTCTTTTAGAAAGGTGGTGTACATAAACCCCTTAGAAAGGTAGTGTACATAAATCCTTTTATGTGTTAATGGTGTACATATACACCTCACTTGGTATTAAAAAACACCCTTAACTATAAAAATATATTGACATAGATTTTAAAATACACATTAAGTATAAAATGGAACTCATAAACAATCTTTATACACAATAATGAGAGTAAAGAAATAAAAAAAGTAGTTAACTTTTTATTAGATATTCGCTTTACATAGAAGTTAAAAACTTGTGAAGTTCAAAACTTGTGATTACAAAATCGTCAATCATCATGTTCCTCAATACCAATGTCCTCAATGCTAGGCCCTTGACTACCAGGGTCCTGACTACTAATAGGCTAGTCTACGATAGTACCAATGTCCTCAATGTGCCCTTGACTACCAGGGTCCTGACTAATAGGCTGCTCTAAGACTGGAGTCTCAGTAGCAGGGTCCTGGCTAGTATTGTCCTACTTAGGGTCCTAGCTACTAGGTTCCTAACTAGTAGGCTACTCTGGAGTCTGTAAGGTCATGGTTGAAGAACCATCTATGCCTCCTAGTAACTCCTCTTGGTGCCTCGTCCATACCTTCTTTGGGTAAGGCTTCCTTGCTTGATCCACTTGCATGTCCTTCACCCAAGATCAAGGGTGCCTTCCTCACTTTTAATTTCAAGGGAAGTACTTCCACCTCTTTAGCCTTACCTTTTCCTACGACATGCTGTACTACTACTTCTTACTGCCGCGGGCCTTCTCGTATGATGAGTGAAACCTCCTTGACTCTAGTTGACAATTGATCACCCTTATTCTTTGTGCAGATTTCTTCTCGGTGTAAGTCATCAGATGCAGATTTTTCATCCTCATCATCACCTGAGCTAGAATCATCACCCTCAGACTCACTACCCTGTTCTTCAACATTTTTCTCACTACCCTCTTCTTCGACATTTTCCTCTTCAAAGAAGGTAGTGCAACTGTAATATGTGTCAAAGAACTCAATCTGATGGGGGGTATCAATGACATTTACATTTCTACCTTGGCGTAGCAATTTCTCAATAGCAAAACCCATTCGATACAATGCTACTTCCCACCCATCATTCAATAAATTCTTTGTCATCTCTAGTATCACATCAGGACAATGGGCTTTCTGTAATCCACCATTGCTGCATCAAGCTTAACCTTATTGTCCTCAAATTAATGAAGCTGGAGAGTCCTTAAAAAGGAATTTTGATTAGATTGCCACCACCCCTAGATAAGAAGCACATCAAGAAAGGTTGCAAGACTTGAATGGCAGTGCCTTCCAAGACAGTCATATGATTGCGTAGGACTATACCATGGTATACTTTTGAAAGTAAATACCCAAATGCAGATGTCAAACTTGCATACAAGGCATCACTTTGTGATTCTGTCATGAACAGGACCAACGTTGATCTTTTCTTATCTGCCATAGGACCTTCTATGATAAACCGTACAAGTTCAACTATCCGTGACACTGCAAGGTCTTGCAATTCATCTATGAAAAATACACATGGCTTCTCCCAAGCATCACCGCTCATTGTTATGAAATGCTTTGTATCAATGCCATTGATGTGTGCAAATTTTGTATCATTCTCTAATAGCAAGATATCATAGAAGAAGCTGAATGGAGACCCATCATCTAAACCACCAATTGCTCTACCTTGGGCAATGGACTGCAAGGCCTTTTTCTTGATGTCCATATATTCTGTCTCAACAATCTATGGCATTTTGGCTCTTAGATCCTTTGTTGGTGTGGCATCTGCATCCATTGAAGCCAGCCACTTTCTAGCCCATGTCTTATTAAGGAGTTGACCTAGGCTAAGTGCTTTCTTCTTATCCACATAAATTGACTTGCTAGCTAACTCATCATCAAATTTCAATAAAAACAAAAGTGTCAAGAGAGCAGCCTCACTTTGAATCATTTGGGTGACCACTTCATCCAAGTTGCTATGCTTGCTCTTCTTTCCAAAGAAGCAGTCACCACTGAGGATCTTCTTGCATACTTCTTGTGTTATTGCATCTGGAACAAACCTTAATGCTCTCCACCAAACAATAGACATTGGTTTCATTATTTCTTTCCTCCTTGTTGCAGTGTGCTCTGGTGCCTCAAAGGATATCTTTCCTATTTCATATGCTTGGCAAACATTCACCATGCTCTACACTGAGTCCTCACGGAAGACAATGCAAGTAACATCCTTGTATCTTGCAATGACGGTGTTCAGATCCTTGTCCTCAACCTTATTACTTGGTACACCTTGCGTATTGCTTTACAACACCTTTCAAGCATCTATAGAACCAAGTCCTCTTTGCCATGTACTCAAATGTAGGTCTCTTGCCCTTCACTGTTTGTGGCTTTCCACAGCCCACCCATAACTCCCTTGCCTTTATTAGGATCTCAGAAAGAGAAGAGCTTTTTTTCAACCTAAATGGAGCAGAATTCAGCCTTTCTGATTCTCGAATGTACTTCGAGTCATCGTTATATATGCATACATGACAAATGACCCATTGAAACTTTTCCATCCACTCAATCTGTGGCAAGGTACAACTTGACGGCTACATGTACTGCTCTGCTGAAGGTACAACACCACCACTTGGAAATGCATCCTACATTTTCTTCAATGCTTCCAAGGCACTAAGTAATTCTTGGAATCCTTCAATTGAATCTGGTAAGGGCTTCAAGAAGTGCTTGTGATGTGTAACTTGTAACTTGTAGACCACATCGTCATTCTTCCCTTTGCACACAACCTCTATCAAATTGTTTTCTTTAATGTTGATGGTTGAGACCATGCCACCATTTCTTACTAACTCTGGAGAATATTTCATGCTTGAAACATTCTCGACAACGATCACCAAAAAACACTTTGATTCGCACTCCATAAAATACCAAGCATGTTCAAGATATTTGAAAGACACCTTGGAACCAAAACTCGAAGCCATAGTTTTCTACAAAGCAATCAAAAATAAAAAATGAGAATTACAATGATTTTCAAACTCAAAATATTAAAAATTTTGCTAATTAAATATTTAAATATTAAAAATTAAAATTTCAAAAGTTAAAATATATTTTTTTAATATATTTTTATATTTCTAGATACTATTTTTTTGTCGAATATTTTTTTACATAAATAATTTAATTCAAAATATTTTATAAACATAGATAAAAGAATTTAATTTAATTTTTCTAAAATTTTATTTTATTTATTTAAATTTATTTATTTATTTATTTTAAATTTATTTAATTATCTTTTTTTTTAATTTTATTTAATTTTTCTAAATTTTTATTTAATTTTTTATTTTATTTTTTTGGAAGCCCGAAAGGGCCCCCCGACTCTCCTTAAGGGGAGGGGATTAACCCCCCCCCCCCAGAACCTGTTGCACGTGCAACTGGCCCCTCCCTTGGGGCTTAGGAGAGGTTGATTACCCCCCCGAACCTATTGTGCGTGCAACAGGGTAGTCCGCAGGCTGGCGTAACCTCTCGCCTTGCCTCCCACCTCCCCCTTGATCGTTCCCTTGCCTTGCCTACATCCCCCACTGCCCTACGACCTCTCCTCCGCTTTGCCCATCCCCTCTCCCCCGCCTTGCCTGCCTCGCCTCCAAACATCGCCCTCGCCAACCCCTCCCCCTGAGCCTTGCTCCCCCTCCCTCGGGCCTCGCCAGCATTGCCCAAGCCACAGCCCCTCCCTCACCAGCGTCGCCTCACCTCCAAGCCCTTGCCTCTGCCAAAAAAAAGATTGCTCGGAAGGGGAAGGGGAGGAAGGGAGAGGAGAAGAGGATTCGTCGCGCCGGAAAGGGAAGGGGAGGGAGGGAGAGGAGGGAGAGGAGGACGGGCTGGAGGAAGGGTGAGACGGAGAATAGAAGGAACAGGGAGAAGGAAGAGGGAGAGGGGATAGGAAGCGGGAGGAGAGGGGAAGGGAGGGGAGGGTTGAAGGGAGGGAGGGAGGGAGTACCTGGGTGGGGCTGTGGTGGAGGAGCTCGAGCAAAGTTGTGAGAGAGAATGAGGAGAAGTAGAGTTTTATAG
The DNA here is from genome assembly GCF_047967505.1 of Dipteris shenzhenensis. Lineage (NCBI taxonomy): Eukaryota > Viridiplantae > Streptophyta > Polypodiopsida > Gleicheniales > Dipteridaceae > Dipteris > Dipteris shenzhenensis. The sequence continues at coordinate 33,371,862 of NC_141613.1, forward strand.
GAAATGGGTACCTTTTAGCTCGTCACCTTTTTTAAGTTTTTTAAAATTTTTTAGTTCTTTTAGGTTCACTATAAGTAAAACGTTCTTCATTCTCTCTTTCATTCAAAGTTCATTCTTTCACACTCCACGCTTCTCTCCTCTCATCAACCTGTTGCAAGATTCTCAAAATTTTCAAAATGTTGCAAGAGGTGAGTTCATTTCCAACCTACTGCGTACGCAAGAACTTCTAAGAATCAAGTTTTTAAAATTTTGAATTTTTTTTTCAAATTTGATTCTTTTCTTAAAAACCTATTGTGTATGCAACAACTTTAAAAAACCATCTTTTGCATTAAATCTTTTTTCCCACAAATTTCCCTGTCTACCTCAAACTCACAACTTATTGTCACAAATTTCTCTCAAACTCAAACTCTCCCAGCCTATTTGGGAATGCAACAATTTTTCAAAATAAATAAATTAGAAAACAATCTATTATAAATTTCTCTCTCAACCTCAAAACCACTTAAACCTCCCTACCTATTGCGTACTCAATAACTTCAAAACAAAATTTAACCATAAATCTCTCCAAAAGTCTTCTCATGACACTTTATTAATATGAGAAATCCATTTATAATATTTTTACTCTATAATATAATAAATTTTTATTAACTAATGTTAAAATATAATTTTGCTAAAAATATATATTGTTAATCTATAAATTAATATAAATATTATATAATTATTACATAAATATATATTATTAATATTATATGTTAATAACATTTAAAATTATATACTTTACATGCTAATAACCTTGAAAATTCAAAAATATAGTTAGTCAGAAAAGACATTAATTAAAAAACTATAATGAAAATATTTTTAAAAGGGAGGTCTTCTAGCATATGTGCTTTATATAATACTTATTCTTCAAACAATGAAGAATTAGTGAATATATTTATAAGCTAGTTGTTAATATGAAAAATCTCTACAATATTCTTCCTGCTATTAACTAGATATTAAATTTTGGTTTTAATAAAAATATACATTATTAACTTAAAAACTAATATAAATATAATATAATTATTATATAAATTTAAATAAATATATAAATTATTAATATTATACATTAATAACATTTAAAATTATGTATATTATATACTAATAACCTTTAAATTTTAAAAAGGTAGTCAATCAAAGAATTGAATTAATTTTTAAAAAAAGAAAATATTAAATTTTACACACGTGCTTTTAGCATGTATGCTTTTCTTCCATGTGTAAAATACTTGTTAGTCAAAGAATCAAGAATTAGAGAATGTATTTGTAAGGTAGGTATTTAAAACCATAGAATCTGGAAGAGGTTTAGCATACTTGTTTATCTTTGTTACAGTATGTAATACTTTGCAAAGCCTTAAACTTTGTTTAAGGCTTTGCACAAAACTGCAGTATCATTGAATCCATTGGGATATCATTTTTCTACTTTAGCAACTACCAAATATCCATGGTATGAATCCATGATATGGAATATATATTTCTTCTGAATATTTCTTATCACATACTTCTTTATTTCTTCTGATACACCATGTAGCATGAATGTAAAAAAATATGAATCGGTGTGCTTTTAGCCTATGTGCTTGTTCCTAATCAGTAGGATACTTTGACTAGGTCTTATAATTACTTAAAGTAAAGCCTTTGCAAAGGATTGTACCTAGTATTGGATATAAACAAAACACTATGAAAAGCATATAATATATAGTCTATATATATCTAAACTAAATACTTTGGAATGCATATTTTATATAGTCTATATACCTTAAATCTTACATCCTGAATCTTAAATCCTAAAGTTTCCTAAATCTTAGGTTATACAATATAAGCTCTTAAACTTATATAATAGTTCTAATCCCTAAACCTCAAACCCTAACCCGTGTACCTTAAATTCTAAAACCTAATTTCTAGATCCTAAACCCTAGATTCTAGACTCTAAGCTCATGACCTTATATACTAAACCCTAAACCCTAAAACCTAAACCCTAAAACAATAATCATAAACCCTAAATCCTAAATGCTAAACCCTAGATCCTAAATCCTAAACCCTAGATCCTAAATCCTAAACCCTAAAATCATAATCATAAACCCAAAACCCTAAACACTAAATCTTAAACCCTAAGCCCTAAATCCTTAACCCTAGATACTAAACCCTAAACCCTAGCCCTTAAATACAACCAAAATTTAATGATTTTTTTCAATTTGTGCAATAGGTTTGATATTGACAAAATATGAAGAGGGGAGAGTAGAAGAGTGGAGATGAGGAGAGAGGGCACAGCTAGAGAGCACACCACAAATGACTAACTGTACACTAGATTTAGTTGAAAATGTAGAATATATACAAACCAATTTAGGGTTAGGATTAGGGGATCTAACCCTTTCCTTTATAGCACTCTATAAGGTTAGTGTTATGCATATATGATCACATGATGGTGCTATGCACATGTGATCACATGATGTTGAGCGTGAACTCTCAATACCTTCCCTCAAGATCAACATCATGAAGTAGGCCTTCCCTTAAGATGATGATTCTGGGGAATCGAAGAAGGACTGAGCATTACCGAGAAAGACAACATTCCTTGTCTCAAAATTCATACATTGGGAGGCAATGTGTATCAATTGGATCCTGCTTGTTTTGATCATGCGAGGATGAATGCTACTGGGGAGGACACGATGATATCTAGGGGTTGGATTAATGAACTAGAAAATTATACCAACCAACAGATATTAGAAAGCTTTGATTTGGTAACAAAAGGGATAAAGCAAGATATCAAAAAGAGTAGAAAAGTTTCGAAAAGAACCAAGAAAAGTGATGTTGAGGGATCAAGCTCTCAAGTGTCTCAGAACACATTGAAAGAGAAGGCTAGAGAGACCGGTGAGGAGGAAACAACAGGTGAGAAGGAAATAAGGTCAGATGGAAAAACAAGCATTGTATACAATATTTTCTTTTCTATCACAATGCTGCAATGTGATGTCACCAAGTAACACTCTTTCTCTGATGAAGTGCTCTCTGACATCAATGTGCTTTGTCCTGGAGTGATATACTGGATTCTTGGCCAATGCTTGAACTGATTGATTATCACAATATATTGTTGTTGGCTTTGACTCATCAAAGTAATCTGTTTCCAACAATCATCTTCTGAGCCATATAGCCTCACATGCACCTATAGTGAGTGCTCTATATTCTGCTTCAGTCGAAGACAAAGAAACAGTTGGCTATTTGTTTGACAACAATGATATAGCACCTTGACCAAGAAAAAATGCATATCCCTGTGTTGATCTCCTGGTCTCATGATCTCCAGCATAGTCACTATCACAATATCCCATACAACCATGGATGACTTTCTCTGTATTCTATCCCAAACTGTCTTGTACCTCTGATGTATCTCAAGACTCTTGGTTGCATTCCAGTGAGATTGTTTTGGATTTGCCATAAACTGTGCTAGTGAGCTTACTGCATAACAAATATATCTAGTCGTGTGATTGTTAGATATATAAGAGATCTGATGAGCTTCCTATAGTATTAGTATTTGTCATTGACTGTAGGCTTTTCTGAATCTTTAGTAAGCTATGTTCCATGGGAGTGGCTGCAATCTTGCAATCTGCCATATGAAACTTCTTCAGGAGACTATCAACATACTTGAGCTGACTCATGAATGTGCTATTTGAATCTCTCTAGAACTCAATTGCAAGACAATAGTGCATAAGTCCAAGATCTTTCATGTCGCACTCTGTAGATAAGTCTTGTTTTAGTTTTCTAATGAAGCTATCCTTGCTTCCTGTCACAATCATATCATCTAAGTATAAAAGTGCAATAGTAATGTCTTCCCCTTGAACTTTGTAGTAGAGAGTATGATCTGCATTGGATTTCATGTATCCCAGATTAGCAAAATACTTGTCAATTCTGCTGTATCAACTTCTAGGTGCTTGCTTTAAGCCATAGAGACTTTTCTTGAGATGGCAAACCTTATTCTCCTTTCCTGGTTCAACATAACCTACTGGTTGTTGCATGTAGACTTCCTCTTCTAGGTAACCTTTGAGAAATGCATTCTTGACATCAAACTGATACACATTCCATCTGCTGAGTGTCGCTAGTGATATCAAGAATCGTATGGAATCCATCTTTGCTATTGGAGCATAAGTCTCATCATAATCTTGACCATATTGCTGTGCAAATCCTTTTGCAACTAGTCTGGCTTTGTATCTTTGAATACTGCCATCTGGATTGTACTTCACTTTGTATACCCATTTGTTTGCTATGGCCTTCTTTCCTGGTGGAAGGTTGCATAATTCCCAAGTATTTTCTTATACGAAGCATCCATTTCTTCATTCATAGCAGTTTGCCATTCTGGCTTGTCTACTACATCTTCGAAGTACACTGGCTCTTCTGTAGCCATGATGGTAGTCATAAGAGCATAATTGGTGGTTTCAACCTGAATTGCTTTACCTTTCTGAGCATATGTCAATCTAGCTGGAGGTCTTCTTTCCCTAGTAGACCGTCTGAGCTACTATGGCTCTGCTTGGGGTGTTGCTAGCAATTCTTGCTCTTCTTCATCAACCTGTTCTGTAAATGACTTTGAAGTTGATACTTCCATCTCCTGTGTAGGTTTCCATTCTGATTCCTCATCAAAGATTACATCTTTGGAGATAATGACTTTGCGATTGATGGGATCATACAATTTGTATGCTTTGCTTTCTTCACTGTAGCCAACCATGATGCATTTGCATGACTTTGCATCCAATTTCATGCGATGATCATCATGTATGAGGGCATATGCTATGCAACCAAATATGCGGAGATGCCCAATCTGTGGCTTGTGTCCGGTGAATGCTTCATAAGGAGTCATACCCTGTATCGGTTCGTAGGGAGCCGATTAAGCAAATAGTTTGTAGAGGCTATTGCTTTTGCCCAATACTGATTCGAAAGATGCTTTTCACTAAGCATTGCTCCCTCCATCTCTTGAACTTGTCCAACATCTTCAAAAGTTTTTCCTTGGATGTTCACAAAACAATGCACTTTATCGAGTTTTTGGAGTTCGTTATTGTATATATCCAAAAACCATCCTCTTCCAGAACTAACTCCATCATAAACTGACACCTCTCGAACCTTTCTCTTTCCCTTGCTAGCCATTCTTGCAATGTTCTGTTAACAAAAGAACCAAGGACACAATGAAATGTATAATAGAAAATCATAACTATAGTAGGAAATATTATAACCACAATGCAACTTCTATTAACAAAATAACCAAGGCGAAGCAACTTATATATGCATTATGAAAAACTACACCAACACAGCAAGCAAATATACACAATATCAATCTCCACATAGATTGACACAATTCCATATGATCTCTACACAGCGGAGACAGTGAACACTACATAGAAGAATGCACATGTGAGTTTAGCATTCCTTGTGAATGTTTTCAGGTCATGGTATGAGATTGGCACCACTGCCATTCTCCACTGGTGGCATTCTCCACAGAGATTGACACAGGCTTCTCAATGCCATTTCTTAGGGCCTAATAAGAGATTGGCACCACTGCCATTCTCCACTTGTACAGATGTTTACCCTACTATTCTAGGATGGGTATTCCAATGATCATAGGAGAGTGGTGTCTGATTCCAATCCACATGTGAGTTTGATGATCTTTGTGTCATTATCTAGTTGCCAGCATGAGATTGGCATCACTGCCATTCTCCGCTAGTGGTAGTCTAGATAAACTGAACCTATAGATTGACGTTCCACTAATTTTATTGGCTGCAGTCGAATAATGGCAAAACTGCCAATGCACCTGTGAGCTTAGGATTCCTTGTGCATGTTTTCAGGTCATGGTATGAGATTGGCACCACTGCCATTCTCCATTGGTGGCATTCTCCACAGAGATTGACACAATTCCATATGATCTCTACACAGCGGAGACAGTGATCACTACATAGAAGAATGCACATGTGAGTTTAGGCTTCTCAATGCCATTTCTTAGGGCCTAATAAGAGATTGGCACCACTGCCATTCTCCACTTGTACAAATGTTTCCCTACTATTCTAGGAGGGGTATTCAAGTGATCATAGGAGAGTGGTGTCCGATTCCAATCCACATGTGAGTCTGATGATCTTAGTGTGATTATGTAGGTGCCACCATGAGTTTGGCATCACTTCCATTGTCCACTAGTGGTAGTCTAGACAAATTAAACCTATAGATTGACATTCCAAGGCCTAATAAGAGATTGACACAATTCCATATGATCTCTACACAACGGAGACAGTGATCACTACATAGAAGAATGCACATGTGAGTTTAGGCTTCTCAATGCCATTTCTTAGGGCCAGGATGAGTTTGGCATCACTGCCATTCTCCGCTAGTGGTAATATAGACAAACTGAACCTATAGATTGACATTCCACTAATTTTATTGGCCGGAGTAGGATAATGGCAAAAGTGCCAATGCACATGTGAGTTTAGGATTCCTTGTGCATGTTTTCAGGTCATGGTATGAGATTGGCACCGCTGCCATTCTCCACTGGTGGCATTCTCCATAGAGATTGATACAATTCTACATGATCTCTACACAGCAGAGACAGTGATCACTACATAGAAGAATGCACATTACCACTAGCGAAGAATGGCAGTGGGATAATGGCAAAAGTGCCAATGCACATGTGAGTTTAGGATTCCTTGTGCCAATGCACATGTGAGTTTAGGCTTCCCAATGCCATTTCTTAGGGCCTAATAAGTGTAAAGAATAAGGGAGAGAGATAGGAGACTCAAGTTCAGCTTTCTTCACAACACACAAAAGAGAGAGGACACAAGGTTGGAGGGTGAAGCTATCTTCACTTTTGCACACAACAACAATACAATAGAAGAGGGAAATACCCTATATGTCAAACCCTAGAATACGTGGTTCATATGTGAACCCAAACCAAAAACATACGTGGTAGTCTAACTACACCACGAGTACAACTAACATAGGCGGTGACATAAATGATAGTCATCCAGGAGATATATCGGGGGTAGAGCTTGATATCTCAACACTCCCCCTCAAGCTCAAATCCATCTCACGTACACCAAGCAAGCTCCTAAATCTGCGAAGCTTCTCGGTACCCAATGCCTTCATAAAAATATCAGCCACCTGCTCCTCAGTGCTGACATAGACAAGATCAATCTCACCAGCTAGAACCTTCTCTCTCACAAAGTGATAATGCACCTCAATGTGCTTCGTTCTAGCATGATAAACTGGGTTATTAGCAAGCATGATGCTGCTAATGTTGTCACAATGAATGACAACTGCTGCATGAATTGACTGTCCCATATCTGCAAGTAGCTTCCGTAACCAAGCTACCTCACATGCAGCCATTGCTGCACCCCTGTACTCAGCCTCTGTGCTCGACAAGGCAACTGTTGGCTGCTTCTTGCTGCTCCAACTGATGGCACCACTCCCAAGGGAAAACATAAAACCACTAGTAGACCAGCCCAGTCAGCATCTGTGTATCCATGTACCTGTAATGCACACCCAGCTTCATAAAACAGTCCATAATGCAATGTGGACTTCACATACCGCAGTATGCGCCTAGCCGCATCCAAATGTGGCTTCCTCGGTGCCTGCATAAACTGACTCACCAACCCCACAGCATAGCTCAAATCTGGTCTGGTTATAGTCATGTAAATCAAGCTACCTACTATGCGCCTGTACATAGTAATATCTTCAAGAAGCTCACCTGTCTTTGCATTGAGCTTCACATTCTGCTCCAATGGAACAGAGATAGGCTTACAGCCTGTCATCCCATATTTGGACAGCATGTCCAAACCGTATTGCCTTTGCAACAGCCATATCCCACTCGGGGATCTAATAACCTCAATGCCCAAGAAGTAACGCAGCTCTCCCAAATCCTTCATCTCAAATTTCTGCTTCAACAGCAGCTTCACTTCATTAATGTTTGCATCACTATCACCTGTAATAATCAAGTCATCAACATAGATGACTACAAGCACAATCCCTCTGTTTGTCCTTTTCACATAAAGTGAAAAATCTGAATTGGAAATCTGAAATCCAATAGTGACAAGATATTGCCCTATCTTGTCTGACCATGCCCTCGGCGCCTGTTTTAAGCCATACAAGGCTTTGCGCAACCTGCATACAAAATCGGGGTGTGAATTATCCTCATAACCTTCTGGCTGCATCATATAAACCTCTTCCTGCAAATCACCATGCAAGAAGGCATTTTTCACATCCATCTGATGCAAAGACCATCCCTTTGCAGCAGCCATAGCAATTACTGCTCTCACGGTTGCCATCCTTGCAACTGGGCTGAAAGTTTCCTCATAGTCAATTCCATATGTCTGCGCAAAACCTTTGGCAACCAATCTTGCCTTGTACCTGCTAACAGACCCATCAGCATTGTGCTTTACTTTGTAAACCCACTTGCAGCCAATAGCCTTCTTATCATGAGGCAAAGGCATCAAATCCCAAGTGTGGTTTGCATCCAAGGTAGCCATCTCTTCATCCATAGCTGCTTCCCAATTTTTATGCCCTGCTGCATCCTCAAAACATGTGGGCTCTGGCTCCTCTAGAACCTTGACCATATAAGCATAGTGATGTGCTGTATACCCATCATATCTCAGCCTGTCAACTGGATACTTAATACGAGTGGACCTCCGTACAACTGGATCAGTTGCAGGAGTCTTTAAATCATGCCTGCTTTTCCTTGCACCAGGTGTAACAACAGAAGGAATCCCAAGTTCCTCATCAAGGCTCATTTCAGAGACGCTTGACTCTCCATCAACATGAGAGCTACCAGCAGACACATGAAACACTGGAGCATGGTCTACTTTTTCTTTTCCCTTATGTGATACCTGCACAACACTATTAGGGCTGCCATGTGACAATTCACTAGATCTCAATCTCCCTGTCCATGCATTAGATCCACTAGTAGAGGACTCTCTGGGTTTGAGATTGCTGCTCTGCATTTATTGCAGTATTCCCATTTCCTGCATCTGCATCTCCTACCATAACAGTTGGTGCATACCAGCTGCTCATTTCATAAAAAACAACATCTCTGCTCACTTGCATTTTGCGGGTGGAAGGGTTATAACAGCAGCGATACCCTTTCTGGTGCAGAGCATATCCAATAAAGATGCATTTTTCTGCCTTTGGATCCAGCTTTGTTCTCTTCTCATCAGGAACGTGAACATAAGCTATGCAACCAAATACCTTCAAGTGAGAAATATCTGGTTTTTGGCCTGTATACATTTCTTCAGGCGTCATGCCATGGACAGCTGCAGTGGGGGTTCTGTTCATAATATAAACAGCAGTTGCTACTGCTTCAGCCCAAAAATAATCAGGCATGTTTTTCTCATTTAGGATCGCCCGTCCTACTTCTGCAATATGCCTGTTCTTCCTTTCTGCAACCCCATTCTGCTGAGGGGTAGACCTGCATGAGTACTTCCTTTGAATTCCCTGTTCTTTCAGATATTCACAAAATTCTTCTGAAAAGTACTCTCCCCCTCCATCAGATCTTAGCACTTTAATATGCACACCTTTCTCTTTTTCAACCATGGCCTTAAAAGCCTTGAAATGGCTGAACACTTCACTTTTGTGCTTCATAAAATAAATCCACACCTTCCTAGTGTAGTCATCAATAAACATCACATAATAATGGCATCCACCAATAGAAGCAGCTTTGGTTGTCCAAACATCTGAATGGATCACTTCCAAAGGTCTTCTGCTCACCTTAGCATTTTTGGGAAATGCATGTCTGGCCTGCTTACCCATTTGGCATGCTTCACATACCTTTTGCATTCCCTCAACTCTGAATTTAGGCAAACCTGCAACAATGTTTTTTGTTTGCATAGATTTCAGCCTTTGTATATTCACGTGCCCAATGCGCTTGTGCCATATCTCAATATCTGCAATGACACCTCTCCCATGCGCAAACATAGCAGCTTTCACCTCAGGCATATCAACATCCAAGGTGAACATTCTGCCATTTTTGTTGCCTTTCGCAACCAAGCGGCACTTATTTTTCAAGTCCTCAACAAAGCATCCATCAGGATTAAATCTAACCTGCAGGCCTTGCTCAACCATCTGGCCAACTGAAACCAGGTTCTTAGTGATTTTTGGAACATGAAGTACATCTGCCAAGTACTTCGTTTTGCCATCCTGCATAGCCAATGGCACTTTACCAACCTGCGTAATTAAGTGCGCAGTATCATCACCTGTTTCAACATAACCTGGCTTATCCAAATTTCTAACATCATGAAACCACTCACCATGACTGGTCATGTGGTTAGAGGCACCTGAATCAACATACCAAACATCATTGCAAGCTGCAGCATCTCCTGACATGGAGTTAACCATATGCTGCATCACAAAAAGGTGCTCATTTCTGTCATCACCATGCCCACTTGATGATGCATAGTTGCTTTGCTGCAACTTCCCACTTTTGATGTCATTCTGCTTTTTATAGCATGTATTCTCCTTGTGTCCAGGCTTTCCACAATAATAGCATTCTGTGCTGCTATTTACTTGCTGGTTCCTTTGCCATGAACCACGGCCTCTTTGGCTCCCCCTGCCTCTAGAACTACCACGTCCTCCTCCATAGGACTGGTTTTCCTGTTGTTGCTGTTGGTTCTGATTTCCTGCACGGCCACCAAAACGGCCTCTTCCTCTACCCCTGCCTCTACCTGTATTCAAGTAGAAAGCAGTCTCTTGAGAAGTTGAGGTGGCTGAACCACCATTCCTTTGCTCTTCACTCAGCAAGAGAGCAATAAGTTCCTGAAAATCAGGAAATGTTTCACGGACTCCAATGGATGTCCGAAACTGTGCATAATCTTTCCCAAGACCATTCAAGGTCACGGACACTAAGTCCTCATCATCAACAGGTGCTCCAATGGAGGCAAGAGAATCTGCAAGGCCTTTCACCTTCAAGGAATACTCATTTATATTCAGATTTTTCCTTTGCACATTATGCAACTCCTGCTTTAGCTGCATCTTTCGTGCTTTGGTATTTGTACTATACAGCTTCACCAATGTATCCCATGCCTCCTTAGGCGTCTCTACATCCTGTATATGCACAATCATAGAATCTGAAATGCTAACGGACAGCCAATACAGGCATTTTCTGGCTTTTTCATGCCATTCTTTAAAGGCCTTCAATTCAACAGGAGTGGGAGCAGCACCCAAAACTGGTTCTGCAGTTTCACCACTGATGTACTCCCAAACTCCCTTTCCCATAAGGAAGTTTGTCATCCTGAACTTCCATGCTTGGAAGTTGTTCTTGTCAAGCTTCTCACTGACAATGGTAGACAGATTCTCAGACATTTTACAAATCACGAATTGCAACAGCAACCTGTAAACACAACAAATGCCTCACAAGGGCAAATAGCAAAACTTCTGCAAAAAGCCTCACAGGGGCAGATCTGCAACACTGACGAAAGTGGTATTTCACCACACAGTCACTTCCTAGTGACGATTTTGCATCAACAGGCAACAGGCATGAATCTGCAACTCCCAATATCTCTGCACACAGGCATACGATGCAATTTCTGTGGCACCTTTCCACCGACTAGCCGCGCAGCAGTGGTCGCACAGCGAAAAATAGGGCCTTTTTCTGAGTGCCTGCGAAGAACTTCCGCCTTCAAAACGGGCCCCGAAACGGCCTCAAATCAAAAAAATAAAGTCACCTAAGGGCTTCGCCCTCCCCCGTAGCATATACTGTGCTCTCGCCACACCACGAAGGGCCTCTCAATCTGAAACAGTGCACTCCTGCACTTCTGGCTGTGCTACCTGCAGAGATTTGCTCCCAAACTCGAAATAGGAAAGCAACACTGGTCCTCTTACCAGGACACCACAAACTTAGCTTGCTTTCTTGATCTCCTTACCACGAACAAGGCTCTGATACCATGTAAAGAATAAGGGAGAGAGATAGGAGACTCAAGTTCAGCTTTCTTCACAACACACAAAAGAGAGAGGACACAAGGTTGGAGGGTGAAGCCTATCTTCACTTTTGCACACAACAACAATACAATAGAAGAGGGAAATACCCTATATGTCAAACCCTAGAATACATGGTTCATATGTGAACCCAAACCAAAAACATATGTGGTAGTCTAACTACACCACGAGTACAACTAACATAGGCGGTGACATAAATGATAGTCATCCAGGAGATATATCGGGGGTAGAGCTTGATATCTCAACAATAAGAGATTGGCACCACTGCCATTCTCCACTTGTACAAATATTTACCCTACTATTCTAAGTTTAGGCTTCACAATGCCATTGTCTAGGGCCCAATAAGAGATTGGCACCACTGCCATTCTCCCCTTGTACAAATGTTTACCCTAATATTCTGAGAGGGGTATTCCAAGGATCATAGGATAATGGTGCCCGATTCCAATCCACATGTGAGTTTGAGGATCTCAGTGTCATTATGTAGTTATCTACATGAGATTGGCATCACTTCCATTCTCCACTGGTGGCAGTCTAGATAAACTAAACTTGTATATTGACATTCCACAAATTTTATTGGTTGTAGTAGTATAATTGCAAAAGTGCCAATGCACATGTGAGTTTAGGATTCCTTGTGCCATTTTTAAGGTCTTTGTATGCTACCATTCTCCACTGGTGGCATTCTCCATAGAGATTTACACAATTCCATATGATATCTACACAGCGGAGATAGTGATCACTACATAGAAGAATGCACATGTGAGTTTGATGGTCTCAGTGTCATTATGTATTTGCCAGCATGAGATTGGCATCACTGCCATTCTGCACTAGTGGTAATCTAGACAAACTAAATCTGTAGGTTCACATTCCACTATATTTATTGGCTGTAGTAGGATTATTTATTGGCTGTAGTGTGAGTTTGATGATCTCATTGTCATTATGTAGTTGCCAACATGAGATTGGCATTACTGCCATTCTCCATTAGTGGTAGTGCCAATGCACATGTGAGTTTAGGATTCCTTGTGCATGTTTTCAGGTCATGGTATGAGATTGGCAACACTGCCATTCTCTACTGGTGGCATTCTCCACAGAGATTGACACAATTCCATATGATCTCTGCACAGCGAAGATAGTGATCACTACATAGAAGAATGCACATGTGAGTTTAGGCTTCTCAATGCCATTTCTTAGGGCCTAATAAGAGATTGGCACCACTGCCATTCTCCACTTGTACAAATGTTCACCCTACTATTCTAGGAGGGGTATTCCAGTGATCATAGGAGAGTGGTGTCCTATTCCATTCCACATGTGAGTCTAATGATCTCAGAGATTGACACAATTCCATATGATCTCTACACAGCGGAGACAGTGATCACTACATAGAAGAATGCACATGTAGGATTCCTTGTGCATGTTTTCAGGACATGGTATGAGATTGGCACCACTGCCATTCTCCACTGGTGGCATTATCCATAGAGATTGACATAATTCTATATGATCTCTGCACATGTGAGTTTAGGCTCCTCAATGCCATTTCTTAGGGCCTAATAAGAGATTGGCACCACTGCCATTCTCCACTTGTACAAAAGTTTAGCCTACTATTCTAGGAGGGGCATTCCAGTGATCATAGGAGAGTGGCGTCCTATTCCATTCCACATGTGAGTTTGATGATCTTAGTGTCATCATGTAGTTGCAAGCATAAGATTGGCACCACTGCCATTCTCAGCTGGTGGCATTCTCCAAAGAGATTGACACAATTCCATATGATCTCTACACAGCGGAGACAGTGATGACTACATAGAAGGATGCACATGTGATTTTAGGCTTCTCAATGCCATTTCTTAGGCCCCAATAAGAGATTGGTACCACTGCCATTCTCCACTTGCACAAATGTTTACCCTACTATTCTAGGAGGGGTATTCCAATCATCATAGGAGAGTGGTGTCCGATTCCAACCCACATGTGAGTCTTATGATCTCAGTGTCATTATGTAGGTGCCACCATGAGTTTGGCATCACTGCCTTTTTCCACAAGTGGTTGTCTAGACAAACTAAACCTATAGATTGATATTCCACTACATAGAAGAATGCACATTACCACTAGCGGAGAATGGCAAAAGGATAATGGCAAAAGTGCCAATGCACATGTGAGATTGGCACCACTGCCATTCTCCACTGGTGGCATTCTCCACATAGATTGACACAATTCCATGTGATCTCTGCACATGTGAATTTAGGCTTCTCAATGCCATTTCTTAGGGCCTAATAAGAGACTGGCACCACTGCCGTTCTCCACTTGTACAAATGTTTACCCTACTATTCTAGGAGGGGTATTCCAGTGATCATAGGAGACTGGTGTCCTATTCCATTCCACATGTGAGTTTGATGATCTCAGTGTCATAGTGTAGTTGCAAGCATGAGATTGGCATGACTGCCATTCTCCGCTAGTGGTAATCTAGACAAACTGAACCTATAGATTGACATTCCACTACATTGAAGGATGCACATTACCACTAGCGGAGAATGGCAAAAGTGCCAATGCACATGTGAGTTTAGGATTCCTTGTGCATATTTTCAGGTCATGGTATGAGATTGGCACCACTGCCATTCTCCTTTGGTGGCATCCTCCATAGAGATTGGCACAAATCCATATGATCCCTACACAGCGGAGAGTGTGATCACTACATAGAAGAATGCACATTACCACTAGCGGAGAATGGCAGTAGGATTCCTTGTGCATGTTTTTAGGTCATGGTATGAGATTGGCACCACTGCCATTCTCCACTAGTGGCATTCTCGATAGAGATTGGTACAATTCCAGATGATCTATGCACATGTAAGTTTAGGCTTCTCAATGCCATTTCTTAGGGCCTAATAAGAGATTGGCACCACTGCCATTCTCCACTTGTACAAATGTTCACCCTACTATTCTAGGAGGGGTATTCCAGTGATCATAGGAGAGTGGTGTCCTATTCCATTCCACATGTGAGTCTGATGATCTCACAGATTGACACAATTCCATATGATCTCTACACAGTGGAGATAGTGATCACTACATAGAAGAATGCACATGTGAGTATACGATTCCTTGTGCATGTTTTTAGGTCATGGTATGAGATTGGCACCAGTACCATTCTCCACTGTTGGAATTCTCCACAGAGATTAACACAATTCCATATGATCTCTACACAGCGGAGACAGTGACCACTACATAGAAGAATGAACATGTGAGTTTAGGCTTCTCAATGCCATTTCTTAGGGCCTAATAAGAGATTGGCACCACTACCATTCTCTTGTACAAATGTTTACCCTACTATTCTAGGAGGGGTATTCCAATGATCATAGAAGAGTGGTGTCCAATTCCAATCCACATGTGAGTCTGATGATCTCAGTATCATTATGTAGGTGCCACCATGAGTTTGGCATCACTGCCATTCTCCACTAGTGGTTGTCTAGACAAACTAAACCTAAAGATTGACATTCCAAGGCCTAATAAGAGATTGACACAATTCCATATGATCTCTACACAGCGGAGACAGTGATCACTACATAGAAGAATGCACATGTGAGTTAAGGCTTCTCAATGCCATTTATTAGAGCCTAATAAGAGATTGGAACCACTGCCATTCTCCACTTGTACAAATGTCTACCCTACTATTCTAGGAGGGGTATTCCAGTGATCATAGGAGAGTGGTGTCCGATTCCAATCCACATGTGAGTTTGATGATCTCAGAGATTGACACAATTCCATATGATCTCTACACAGCGGAGACAGTGATCACTCCATAGAAGAATGCACATGTGAGTATAGTATTCCTTGTGCATGTTTTGAGGTCATGGTATGAGATTAGCACCACTGATTTCAGAGATTGACACAATTCCATATGATCTCTACACAGTGGAGACAGTGATCACTACATAGAAGAATGCACATGTGAGTTTAGGATTCCTTTATATGTTTTCAAGTCATGGTATGAGATTGGCACCACTGTCATTCTCCACTGGTGGCATTCTCCATAGAGATTGACACAATTCCATATGATCTCTGCACCCGTGAGTTTAGGCTTCTCAATGCCATTTCTTAGGGCCTAATAAGAGATTGGCACCATTGCCATTCTCCACTTGTACAAAAGTTTAGCCTACTATTCTAGGAGGGGTATTCCAGTGATCATAGGAGAGTGGTGTCCGTTTCCATTCCACATGTGAGTTTGATGATCTCAGTGTCATCATGTAGTTGCAAGCATGAGATTGGCACCACTGCCATTCTCCGCTAGTAGTAGTCTAGACAGACTGAACCTATAGATTGACATTCCACTAATTTTATTGGCTGCAGTAGGATAATGGCAAAAGTGCCAATGCACATGTGAGTTTAGGATTCCTTGTGCATGTTTTTAGGTCATGGTATGAGATTGGCACCACTGCCATTCTCAACTGGAGGCATTCTCCAAAGAGATTGACACAATTCCATATGATCTCTACACAGCAGAGACAGTGATGACTACATAGAAGGATGCACATGTGATTTTAGGCTTCTCAATGCCATTTCTTAGGCCCTAATAAGAGATTGGGACCACTGCCATTCTCCACTTGCACAAATGTTCACCCTACTATTCTAGGAGGGGTATTCCAATCATTATAGGAGAGTGGTGTCCGATTCCAACCCACATGTGAGTCTAATGATCTCAGTGTCATTATGTAGGTGCCACCATGAGTTTGGCATCACTGCCATTTTCCACTAGTGGTTGTCTAGACAAACTAAACCTATAGATTGACATTCCACTAGAAAGAAGAATGCACATTACCACTAGCGGAGAATGGCAGCAGGATAATGGCAAAAGTGCCAATGCACATGTGAGATTGGCACCATTGCCATTCTCCATTGGTGCCATTCTCCACATAGATTGACACAATTCCATGTGATCTCTACACATGTGAATTTAGGCTTCTCAATGCCATTTCTTAGGGCCTAATAAGAGACTGGCACCACTGCCATTCTCCACTTCTACAAATGTTTACCCTACTATTCTAGGAGGGGTATTCCAGTGATCATAGGAGAGTGGTGTCCTATTCCATTCCACATGTGAGTTTGATGATCTCAGTGTCATAGTGTAGTTGCAAGCATGAGATTGGCATAACTGCCATTCTCAGCTAGTGGTAATCTAGACAAACTGAACCTATAGATTGACATTCCACTACATTGAAGGATGCACATTACCACTAGCGGAGAATGGCAGTAGGATAATGGCAAAAGTGCCAATGCACATGTGAGTTTAGGATTCCTTGTGCATGCTTTCAGGTCATGGTATGAGATTGGCACCACTGCCATTCTCCACTAGTGGCATTCTCCACAGAGATTGGCACAATTCCATATAATCT
This sequence comes from Dipteris shenzhenensis, assembly GCF_047967505.1. Classification (NCBI taxonomy): domain Eukaryota; kingdom Viridiplantae; phylum Streptophyta; class Polypodiopsida; order Gleicheniales; family Dipteridaceae; genus Dipteris; species Dipteris shenzhenensis. The sequence goes on from NC_141613.1 coordinate 33,389,201, forward strand.
CCACACAACTGAGAGAGTGATCACTACATAGAATAATGCACATTACCACTAGCAGAGAATGGCAATAGGATAATGGCAAAAGTGCCAATGCACATGTGAGTTTAGGATTCCTTGTGCATGTTTTCAGGTCATGGTATGAGATTGGCACAATTCCATATGATCTCTGCACATGTGAGTTTAGGCTTCTGAATGCCATTTCTTAGGGCCTAATAAGAGACCCATAGGAGATTGGCACCACTGCCATTCTCCACTTGTACAAATGTTTACCCTACTACTCTATGAGGGGTATTCCAGTGATCATAGGAGAGTGGTGTCCTATTCCATTCCACATGTGAGTTTGATGATCTCAGAGATTGACACAATTCTATATGATCCCTACACAGCGGAGACAGTGATCACTACATAAAAGAATGCAAATGTGAGTTTAGGATTCCTTGTGCATGTTTTCAGGTCATGGTATGAGATTGGCACCACTGCCATTCTCCACAAAGATTGACACAATTCCATATGATCTCTGCACAGCGGAAACAGTGATCACTACATAGAAGAATGCACATGTGAGTTTAGGCTTCTCAATGCCATTTCTTAGGGCCTAATAAGAGATTGGCACCACTGCCATTCTCCACTTGTACAAATGTTCACCCTACTATTCTAGGAGGGGTATTCCAGTGATCATAGGAGAGTGGTGTCCTATTCCATTCCACATGTGAGTCTGATGATCTCAGAGATTGACACAATTCCATATGATCTCTACACAGCGGAGACAGTGATCACTACATAGAAGAATGCACATGTGAGTTTAGGATTCCTTTATATGTTTTCAGGTCATGGTATGAGATTGGCACCACTGCCATTGTCCTTTGGTGGCATTCTCCACAGAGATTGACACAATTCCATATGATCTCTGCACATGTGAGTTTAGGCTTCTCAATGCCATTTCTTAGGGCCTAATAAAAGATTGTCACCACTGCCATTCTCCACTTGTACAAATGTTTAGCCTACTATTCTAGGAGGGGTATTCCAGTGATCATAGGAGAGTGGTGTCCTATTCCATTCCACATGTGAGTTTGATGATCTTAGTGTCATCATGTAGTTGCAAGCATGAGATTGGCACCACTGCCATTCTCCACTAGTAGTAGTCTAGACAGACTGAACCTATAGATTGGCATTCCACTAATTTTATTGGCTGCAATAGGATAATGGCAAAAGTGCCAATGCACATGTGAGTTTAGTATTCCTTGTGCATGTTTTCAGGTCATGGTATGAGATTGGCACCACTGCCATTCTCAACTGGTGGCATTCTCCAAAGAGATTGACACAATTCCATATGATCTCTACATAGCAGAGACAGTGATAACTACATAGAAGGATAGGCTTCTCAATGCCATTTCTTAGGCCCTAATAAGAGATTGGCACCACTGCCATTCTCCACTTGCACAAATGTTTACCCTACTATTCTAGGAGGGGTATTCCAATCATCATAGGAGAGTGGTGTCCGATTCCAACCCACATGTGAGTCTAATGATCTCAGTGTCATTATGTAGGTGCCACCATTAGTTTGGCATCACTGCCATTTTCCATTAGTGGTTGTCTAGACAAACTAAACCTATAGATTGACATTCCGCTACATAGAAGAATGCACATTACCACTAGCAGAGAATGGCAGTAGGATAATGGCAAAAGTGCCAATGCACATGTGAGATTAGCACCACTGCCATTCTCCACTGGTGGCATTCTCCACATAGATTGACACAATTCCATGTGATCTTTGCACATGTGAGTTTAGGCTTCTCAATGCCATTTCTTAGGGCCTAATAAGAGACTGGCACCACTGCCATTCTTCACTTGTACAAATATTTACCCTACTATTCTAGGAGGGGTATTCCAATGATCATAGGAGAGTGGTCTCTGATTCTAATCCACATGTGAGTTTGATGATCTCAGAGATTGACACAATTCCATATGATCTCTACACAGCGGAGACAGTGATCACTACAAAGAAGAATGCACATGTGAGTTTAGGATTCCTTTATATGTTTGCAGGTCATGGTATGAGATTGGCACCACTACCATTCTCCACTGGTGGCATTCTCCATAGAGATTGACACAATTCCATATGATCTCTGCACATGTGAGTTTAGGCTTCTCAATGCCATTTCTAAGGGCCTAATAAGAGATTGGCACCACTGCCATTCTCCACTTGTACAAATATTTAGCCTACTATTCTAGGAGGGGTATTCCAGTGATCATAGGAGAGTGGTGTCCTATTCCATTCCACATGTGAGTTTGATGATCTCAGTGTCATTATGTAGTTGCAAGCATGAGATTGGCACCACTGCCATTCTCCGCTAGTAGTAGTCTAGACAAACTGAACCTATAGATTGACATTCCACTAATTTTATTGGCTGCAGTAGGATAATGGCAAAAGTGCCAATGCACATGTGAGTTTAGGATTTCTTGTGCATGTTTTCAGGGGTATTCCAATCATCATAGGAGAGTGGTGTCCGATTCCAATCCACATGTGAGTCTGATGATCTCAGTGTCATTATGTAGGTGCCACCATGAGTTTGGCATCACTACCATTTTCCACTAGTGGTTGTCTAGACAAACTAAACCTATAGATTGACATTCCACTACATAGAAGAATGCACATTGCCACTAGCAGAGAATGGCAATAGGATAATGGCAAAAGTGCCAATGCACATGTGAGATTGGCAGCACTGCCATTCTCCACTAGTGGCATTCTCCACAAAGATTGACACAATTCCATGTGATCTCTGCACATGTGAATTTAGGCTTCTCAATGCCATTTCTTAGGGCCTAATAAGAGATTGGCACCACTGCCATTCTCCACTTGTACAAATGTTTACCCTTCTATTCTAGGAGGGGTATTCCAGTGATCATAGGAGAGTGGTGTCCTATTCCATTCCACATGTGAGTTTGATGATCCACATATGATCCCTACACAGCGGAGACAGTGATCACTACATAGAAGAATGCACATTACCTTCCATTCTCCATATGATCTCTACACAGCGGAGACAGTGATCAATACATAGAAGGACAGTGGTGTCCTATTACCTTCCATTCCACATATGATCTCTGCACAGTGGAGACAGTGATCACTACATAGAAGAATGCACATGTGAGTTTAGGCTTCTCAATGCCATTTCTTAGGGCCTAATAAGAGATTGGCACCACTGCCATTCTCCAGTTGTACAAATGTTTACCCTACTATTCTAGGAGGGGTATTCCAGTGATCATAGGAGAGTGGTGTCCTATTCCATTCCACAAGTGTAGTTGCAAGCATGAGATTGGCATCACTGCCATTCTCTGCTAGTGGTAATCTAGACAAACTGAACCTATAGATTGACATTCCACTACATTGAAGAATGCACATTACCACTAGCGGAGAATGGCAGTTATGATAATGGCAAAAGTGCCAATGCACATGTGAGTTTAGGATTCCTTGTGCATGTTTTGAGGTCATGGTATGAGATTGGCACCACTGCCATTCTCCTTTGGTGGCATCCTCCACAGAGATTGACACAAATCCATATGATCCCTACACAGCGGAGAGAGTGATCACTACATAGAAGAATGCACATTACCACTAGCAGAGAATGGCAGTAGGATAATGGCAAAATTGCCAATGCACATGTCAGTTTAGGATTCCTTGTGCATGTTTTCAGGTCATGGTATGAGATTGGCACCACTAGCATTCTCCACTGGTGGCATTCTCCACAGAGATTGGCACAATTCCATATGATCTCTACACATGTGAGTTTAGGCTTCTCAATGACATTTCTTAGGGCCTAATAAGAGATTGGCACCAGTGCCATTCTTCACTTGTACAAATGTTTACCCTACTATTCTACGAGCGGTATTCCAGTGATCATAGGAGAGTGGTGTCCGCGATTCCAATCCACATGTGAGTCTGATGATCTCAGCATCATTATAGTAGGTGCCACCATGAGTTTGGCATCACTGCCATTCTCCACTAGTGGTTGTCTAGACAAACTAAACCTATAGATTGACATTCCAAGGCCTAATAAGAGATTGACACAATTCCATATGATTTCTGCACAACGGAGACAGTGATCACTACATAGAAGAATGCACATGTGAGTTTAGGATTCCCTGTGCATGTTTGCACGTCATGTTATGAGATTGGCACCACTATCATTCTCCACTGGTGGCATTCTCCACAGAGATTGACACAATTCCATATGATCCCTACACAGCGGAGACAATGATCACTACATAGAAGAATGCACATTACCACTAGCGGACAATGGTACTAGGATAATGGCAAAAGTGCCAATGCACATGTGAGTTTAGGATTCCTTGTGCATGTTTTCAGGTCATGGTATGAGATTGGCACCACTACATAGAAGAATGCACATGTGAGTTTAGGATTCCTTGTGCATGTTTTTAGGTCATGGTATGAGATTGGCACCACTGCCATTCTCCATTGGTGGCATTTTCCACAGAGATTGGCACAATTCCATATGATCTCTGCACATGTGAGTTTAGGATTTCTTGTGCATGTTTTCAGGGGTATTCCAATCATCATAGGAGAGTGGTGTCCGGTTCCAATCCACATGTGAGTCTGATGATCTCAGTGTCATTATGTAGGTGCCACCATGAGTTTGGCATCATTGCCATTTTCCACTAGTGGTTGTCTAGACAAACTAAACCTATAGATTGACATTCCACTACATAGAAAAATGCACATTGCCACTAGCGGAGAATGGCAGTAGGATAATGGCAAAAGTGCCAATGCACATGTGAGATTGGCAGCACTGCCATTCTCCACTGGTGGCATTCTCCACAAAGATTGACACAATTCCATGTGATCTCTGCACATGTGAATTTAGGCTTCTCAATGCCATTTCTTAGGGCCTAATAAGAGATTGGCACCACTGCCATTCTCCACTTGTACAAATGTTTACCCTACTATTCTAGGAGGGGTATTCCAGTGATCATAGGAGAGTGGTGTCCTATTCCATTCCACATGTGAGTTTGATGATACACATATGATCCCTACACAGCGAAGACAGTGATCACTACATAGAAGAATGCACATTACCTTCCATTCTCCATATGATCTCTGCATAGCGGAGACACTGATCAATACATAGAAGGAGAGTGGTGTCCTATTACCTTCCATTCCACATATGATCTCTGCACAGCGGAGACAGTGATCACTACATAGAAGAATGCACATGTGAGTTTAGGCTTCTCAATGCCATTTCTTAGGGCCTAATAAGAGATTGGCACCACTGCCATTCTCCACTTATACAAATGTTTACCCTACTATTCTAGGAGGGGTATACCAGTGATCATAGGAGAGTGGTGTCCTATTCCATTCCACAAGTGTAGTTGATAGCAAGAGATTGGCATCACTGCCTTTGTCCGCTAGTGGTAATCTAGACAAATTGAACCTATAGATTGACATTCCACTACATTGAAGAATGCACATAACCACTAGCGGAGAATGGCAGTAGAATAATGGCAAAAGTGCCAATGCACATGTGAGTTTAGGATTCCTTGTGCATGTTTTCAGGTCATGGTATGAGAGTGGCACCACTGCCATTCTCCTTTGGTGGCATCCTCCACAGAGATTGACACAAATCCATATGATCCCTACACAGCGGAGAGAGTGATCACTACATAGAAGAATGCACATTACCACTAGCGGAGAATGGCAGTAGGATAATGGCAAAAGTGCCAATGCACATGTGAGTTTAGGATTCCTTGTGCATGTTTTCAGGTCATGGTATGAGATTGGCACCACTACCATTCTCCACTGGTGGCATTCTCCACAGAGATTGGCATAATTCCATATGATCTGTGCACATGTGAGTTTAGGCTTCTCAATGACATTTCTTATGGCCTAATAAGAGATTGGCACCAGTGCCATTCTTCACTTGTACAAATGTTTACCCTACTTTTCTAGGAGGGGTATTCCAGTGATCATAGGAGAGTGGTGTCCGATTCCAATCCACATGTGAGTCTGTGATGATCTCAGCATCATTATGTAGGTGCCACCATGAGTTTGGCATCACTGCCATTCTCCACTAGTGGTTGTCTAGACAAACTAAACCTATAGATTGACATTCAAAGGCCTAATAAGAGATTGACACAATTCCATATGATCTCTACACAGCAGAGACAGTGATCACTACATAGAAGAATGAGCATGTGAGTTTAGGATTCCTTGTGCATGTTTGCAGGTCATGTTATGAGATTGGCACCACTATCATTCTACACTGGTGGCATTCTCCATAGAGATTGACACAATTCCATATGATCCCTACACAGCGGAGACAATGATCACTACATAGAAGAATGCACATTACCACTAGCGGACAATGGTACTAGGATAATGGCAAAAGTGCCAATGCACATGTGAGTTTAGGATTCCTTGTGCATGTTTTCAGGTCATGGTATGAGATTGGCACCACTACATAGAAGAATGCACATGTGAGTTTAGGATTCCTTGTGCATGTTTTTAGGTCATGGTATGAGATTGGCACCACCGCCATTCTCCACTGGTGGCATTCTCCACAGAGATTGGCACAATTCGATATGATCCCTGCACATGTGAGTTTAGGATTTCTTGTGCATGTTTTCAGGGGTATTCCAATCATCATAGGAGAGTGGTGTCCGATTCCAATCCACATGTGAGTCTGATGATCTCAGTGTCATTATGTAGGTGCCACCATGAGTTTGGCATCACTGCCATTTTCCACTAGTGGTTGTCTAGACAAACTAAACCTATAGATTGACATTCCACTACATAGAAGAATGGACATTGCCACTAGCGGAGAATGGCAGTAGGATAATGGCAGAAGTGCCAATGCACATGTGAGATTGGTAGCACTGCCATTCTCCACTGGTGGCATTCTCCACAAAGATTGACACAATTCCATGTGATCTCTGCACATGTGAATTTAGGCTTCTCAATGCCATTTCTTAGGGCCTAATAAGATATTGGCACCACTGCCATTCTCCACTTGTACAAATGTTTACCCTACTATTCCAGGAGGGGTATTCTAGTGATCATAGGAGAGTGGTGTCCTATTCCATTCCACATGTGAGTTTGATGATCCACATATGATCCCTACACAGCGGAGACAGTGATCACTACATAGTAGAATGCACATTACCTTCCATTCTCCATATGATATCTGCACAGCGGAGACAGTGATCAATACATAGAAGGAGAGTGGTGTCCTATTACCTTCCATTCCACATATGATCTCTGCATAGCGGAGACAGTGATCACTACATAGAAGAATGCACATGTGAGTTTAGGCTTCTCAATGCCATTTCTTAGGGCCTAAAAAGAGATTGGCACCACTGCCATTCTCCACTTGTACAAATGTTTACCCTAGTATTCTAGGAGGGGTATTCTAGTGATCATAGGAGAGTGGTGTCCGATTCCATTCCACAAGTGTAGTTGCAAGGATGAGATTGGCATCACTGCCATTCTCCGCTAGTGGTAATCTAGACAAACTGAACCTATAGATTGACATTCCACTACATTGAAGAATGCACATTACCACTAGCGGAGAATGGCAGTATGATAATGGCAAAAGTGCCAATGCACATGTGAGTTTAGGATTCCTTGTGCATGTTTTCAGGTCATGGTATGAGATTGGCACCACTGCCATTCTCCTTTGGTGGCATCCTCCACAAAGATTGACACAAATCCATATGATCCCTACTCAGCAGAGAGAGTGATCACTACATAGAAGAATGCACATTACCACTAGTGGAGAATGGCAGTAGGATAATGGCAAAAGTGCCAATGCACATGTGAGTTTAGGATTCCTTGTGCATGTTTTCAGGTCATGGTATGAGATTGGCACCACTAGCATTCTCCACTGGTGGCATTCTCCACAGAGATTGGCACAATTCCATATGATCTTTGCACATGTGAGTTTAGGCTTCTCAATGACATTTCTTACAGCCTAATAAGAGATTGGAACCAGTGCCATTCTTCACTTGTACAAATGTTTACCCTACTATTCTAGGAGGGGTATTCCAGTGATCATAGGAGAGTGGTGTTCGATTCCAATCCACATGTGAGTCTGATGATCTCAGCATCATTATGTAGGTGCCACCATGAGTCTGGCATCACTGCCATTCTCCACTAGTGGTTGTCTAGACAAACTAAACCTATAGATTGACATTCCAAGGCCTAATAAGAGATTGACACAATTCCATATGATCTCTCCATAGCGGAGACAGGGATCACTACATAGAAGAATGAGCATGTGAGTTCAGGATTCCTTGTGCATGTTTTCAGGTCATGGTATGAGATTGGCACCAGTGCCATTCTCCTTTGGTGGCATCCTCCACAGAGATTGACACAAATCCATATGATCCCTACACAACGGAGAGAGTGATCACTACATAGAAGAATGCATATTAACACTAGCGGAGAATGGCAGTAGGATAATGGCAAAAGTGCCAATGCACATGTGAGTTTAGGATTCCTTGTGCATGTTTTCAGGTCATGGTATGAGATTGGCACCACTACATAGAAGAATGCACATGTGAGTTTGGGATTCCTTGTGCATGTTTTTAGGTCATGGTATGAGATTGGCACCACTGCCATTCTCCACTGGTGGCATTATCCACAGAGATTGGCACAATTCCATATGATCTCTGCACATGTGAGTTTAGGATTTCTTGTGTATGTTTTCAGGGGTATTCCAATCATCATAGGAGAGTGGTGTCCGATTCCAATCCACATGTGAGTCTGATGATCTCAGTGTCATTATGTAGGTGCCACCATGAGTTTGGCATCACTACCATTTTCCACTAGTGGTTGTCTAGACAAACTAAACCTATAGATTGACATTCCACTACATAGAAGAATGCACATTGCCACTAGCAGAGAATGGCAATAGGATAATGGCAAAAGTGCCAATGCACATGTGAGATTGGGGCTTCTCAATGCCATTTCTTAGGGCCTAATAAGAGATTGGCACCACTGCCATTCTCCACTTGTACAAATGTTTACCCTACTATTCTAGGAGGGGTATTCTAGTGATCATAGGAGAGTGGTGTCCTATTCCATTCCACATGTGAGTTTGATGATCCACATATGATCCCTACACAGCGGAGACAGTGATCACTACATAGAAGAATGCACATTACCTTCCATTCTCCATATGATCTCTGCACAACGGAGACAGTGATCAATACATAGAAGGAGAGTGGTGTCCTATTACCTTCCATTCCACATATGATCTCTGCACAGCGGAGACAGTGATCACTACATAGAAGAATGCACATTACCTTCCATTCTCCATATGATCTCTGCACAGCGGAGACAGTGATCAATACATAGAAGGAGAGTGGTGTCCTATTACCTTCCATTCCACATATGATCTCTGCACAGCGGAGACAGTGATCACTACATAGAAGAACGCACATGTGAGTTTAGGCTTCTCAATGCCATTTCTTAGGGCCTAATAAGAGATTGGCACCACTGCCATTCTCCACTTGTACAAATGTTTACCCTACTATTCTAGGAGGGGTATTCCGGTGATCAAGGGAGAGTGGTTTCCTATTCCATTCCACAAGTGTAGTTGCAAGCATGAGATTGGCATCACTGCCATTCTCCGCTAGTGGTAATCTAGACAAACTGAACCTATAGATTGACATTCCACTACATTGAAGAATGCACATTACCACTAGCGGAGAATGGCAGTAGGATAATGGCAAAAGTGCCAATGCACATGTGAGTTTAGGATTCCTTGTGCATGTTTTCAGGTCATGGTATGAGATTGGCACCACTACCATTCTCCTTTAGTGGCATCCTCCACAGAGATTGACACAAATCCATATGATCCCTACACAGCGGAGAGAGTGATCACTACATAGAAGAATGCACATTAACACTAGTGGAGAATGGCAGTAGGATAATGGCAAAAGTGCCAATGCACATGTGAGTTTAGGATTCCTTCTGCATGTTTTCAGGTCATGGTATGAGATTGGCACCACTACCATTCTCCACTGGTGGCATTCTCCACAGAGATTGGCACAATTCCATATGATCTCTGCACATGTGAGTTTAGGCTTCTCAATGACATTTCTTACAGCCTAATAAGAGATTGGCACCACTACCATTCTTCACTTGTACAAATGTTTACCGTACTATTCTAGGAGGGGTATTCCGGTGATCATAGGAGAAAGGTGTCCGATTCCAATCCACATGTGAGTCTGATGATCTCAGCATCATTATGTAGGTGCCACCATGAGTTTGGCATCACTGCCATTCTCCACTAGTGGTTGTCTAGACAAACTAAACCTATAGATTGACATTCCAAGGCCTAATAAGAGATTGACACAATTCCATATGATCTCTGCACAGCGGAGATAGTGATCACTACATAGAAGAATGAGCATGTGAGTTTATAATTCCTTGTGCATGTTTGCAGGTCATGTTATGAGATTGGCACCACTATCATTCTCCACTGGTCGCATTCTCCATAGAGATTGACACAATTCCATATGATCCCTACACAGTGGAGACAATGATCACTACATAGAAGAATGCACATTACCACTAGCGGACAATGGTACTAGGATAATGGCAAAAGTGCCAATGCACATGTGAGTTTAAGATTCCTTGTGCATGTTTTCAGGTCATGGTATGAGATTGGCACCACTACATAGAAGAATGCACATGTGAGTTTAGGATTCCTTGTGCATGTTTTTAGGTCATGGTATGAGATTGGCACCACTGCCATTCTCCACTGGTGGCATTCTCCACAGAGATTGGCACAATTCCATATGATCTCTGCACATGTGAGTTTAGGATTTCTTGTGCATGTTTTCAGGGGTATTCCAATCATCATAGGAGAGTGGTGTCTGATTCCAAATCCACATGTGAGTCTGATGATCTCAGTGTCATTATGTAGGTGCCACCATGAGTTTGGCATCACTGCCATTTTCCACTAGTGGTTGTCTAGACAAACTAAACCTATAGATTGACATTCCACTACATAGAAGAATGGACATTGCCACTAGCGGAGAATGGCAGTAGGATAATGGCAGAAGTGCCAATGCACATGTGAGATTGGTAGCACTGCCATTCTCCACTGGTGGCATTCTCCACAAAGATTGACACAATTCCATGTGATCTCTGCACATGTGAATTTAGGCTTCTCAATGCCATTTCTTAGGGCCTAATAAGATATTGGCACCACTGCCATTCTCCACTTGTACAAATGTTTACCCTACTATTCCAGGAGGGGTATTCTAGTGATCATAGGAGAGTGGTGTCCTATTCCATTCCACATGTGAGTTTGATGATCCACATATGATCCCTACACAGCGGAGACAGTGATCACTACATAGTAGAATGCACATTACCTTCCATTCTCCATATGATATCTGCACAGCGGAGACAGTGATCAATACATAGAAGGAGAGTGGTGTCCTATTACCTTCCATTCCACATATGATCTCTGCATAGCGGAGACAGTGATCACTACATAGAAGAATGCACATGTGAGTTTAGGCTTCTCAATGCCATTTCTTAGGGCCTAAAAAGAGATTGGCACCACTGCCATTCTCCACTTGTACAAATGTTTACCCTAGTATTCTAGGAGGGGTATTCTAGTGATCATAGGAGAGTGGTGTCCGATTCCATTCCACAAGTGTAGTTGCAAGGATGAGATTGGCATCACTGCCATTCTCCGCTAGTGGTAATCTAGACAAACTGAACCTATAGATTGACATTCCACTACATTGAAGAATGCACATTACCACTAGCGGAGAATGGCAGTATGATAATGGCAAAAGTGCCAATGCACATGTGAGTTTAGGATTCCTTGTGCATGTTTTCAGGTCATGGTATGAGATTGGCACCACTGCCATTCTCCTTTGGTGGCATCCTCCACAAAGATTGACACAAATCCATATGATCCCTACTCAGCAGAGAGAGTGATCACTACATAGAAGAATGCACATTACCACTAGTGGAGAATGGCAGTAGGATAATGGCAAAAGTGCCAATGCACATGTGAGTTTAGGATTCCTTGTGCATGTTTTCAGGTCATGGTATGAGATTGGCACCACTAGCATTCTCCACTGGTGGCATTCTCCACAGAGATTGGCACAATTCCATATGATCTTTGCACATGTGAGTTTAGGCTTCTCAATGACATTTCTTACAGCCTAATAAGAGATTGGAACCAGTGCCATTCTTCACTTGTACAAATGTTTACCCTACTATTCTAGGAGGGGTATTCCAGTGATCATAGGAGAGTGGTGTTCGATTCCAATCCACATGTGAGTCTGATGATCTCAGCATCATTATGTAGGTGCCACCATGAGTCTGGCATCACTGCCATTCTCCACTAGTGGTTGTCTAGACAAACTAAACCTATAGATTGACATTCCAAGGCCTAATAAGAGATTGACACAATTCCATATGATCTCTCCATAGCGGAGACAGGGATCACTACATAGAAGAATGAGCATGTGAGTTCAGGATTCCTTGTGCATGTTTTCAGGTCATGGTATGAGATTGGCACCAGTGCCATTCTCCTTTGGTGGCATCCTCCACAGAGATTGACACAAATCCATATGATCCCTACACAACGGAGAGAGTGATCACTACATAGAAGAATGCATATTAACACTAGCGGAGAATGGCAGTAGGATAATGGCAAAAGTGCCAATGCACATGTGAGTTTAGGATTCCTTGTGCATGTTTTCAGGTCATGGTATGAGATTGGCACCACTACATAGAAGAATGCACATGTGAGTTTGGGATTCCTTGTGCATGTTTTTAGGTCATGGTATGAGATTGGCACCACTGCCATTCTCCACTGGTGGCATTATCCACAGAGATTGGCACAATTCCATATGATCTCTGCACATGTGAGTTTAGGATTTCTTGTGTATGTTTTCAGGGGTATTCCAATCATCATAGGAGAGTGGTGTCCGATTCCAATCCACATGTGAGTCTGATGATCTCAGTGTCATTATGTAGGTGCCACCATGAGTTTGGCATCACTACCATTTTCCACTAGTGGTTGTCTAGACAAACTAAACCTATAGATTGACATTCCACTACATAGAAGAATGCACATTGCCACTAGCAGAGAATGGCAATAGGATAATGGCAAAAGTGCCAATGCACATGTGAGATTGGGGCTTCTCAATGCCATTTCTTAGGGCCTAATAAGAGATTGGCACCACTGCCATTCTCCACTTGTACAAATGTTTACCCTACTATTCTAGGAGGGGTATTCTAGTGATCATAGGAGAGTGGTGTCCTATTCCATTCCACATGTGAGTTTGATGATCCACATATGATCCCTACACAGCGGAGACAGTGATCACTACATAGAAGAATGCACATTACCTTCCATTCTCCATATGATCTCTGCACAACGGAGACAGTGATCAATACATAGAAGGAGAGTGGTGTCCTATTACCTTCCATTCCACATATGATCTCTGCACAGCGGAGACAGTGATCACTACATAGAAGAATGCACATTACCTTCCATTCTCCATATGATCTCTGCACAGCGGAGACAGTGATCAATACATAGAAGGAGAGTGGTGTCCTATTACCTTCCATTCCACATATGATCTCTGCACAGCGGAGACAGTGATCACTACATAGAAGAACGCACATGTGAGTTTAGGCTTCTCAATGCCATTTCTTAGGGCCTAATAAGAGATTGGCACCACTGCCATTCTCCACTTGTACAAATGTTTACCCTACTATTCTAGGAGGGGTATTCCGGTGATCAAGGGAGAGTGGTTTCCTATTCCATTCCACAAGTGTAGTTGCAAGCATGAGATTGGCATCACTGCCATTCTCCGCTAGTGGTAATCTAGACAAACTGAACCTATAGATTGACATTCCACTACATTGAAGAATGCACATTACCACTAGCGGAGAATGGCAGTAGGATAATGGCAAAAGTGCCAATGCACATGTGAGTTTAGGATTCCTTGTGCATGTTTTCAGGTCATGGTATGAGATTGGCACCACTACCATTCTCCTTTAGTGGCATCCTCCACAGAGATTGACACAAATCCATATGATCCCTACACAGCGGAGAGAGTGATCACTACATAGAAGAATGCACATTAACACTAGTGGAGAATGGCAGTAGGATAATGGCAAAAGTGCCAATGCACATGTGAGTTTAGGATTCCTTCTGCATGTTTTCAGGTCATGGTATGAGATTGGCACCACTACCATTCTCCACTGGTGGCATTCTCCACAGAGATTGGCACAATTCCATATGATCTCTGCACATGTGAGTTTAGGCTTCTCAATGACATTTCTTACAGCCTAATAAGAGATTGGCACCACTACCATTCTTCACTTGTACAAATGTTTACCGTACTATTCTAGGAGGGGTATTCCGGTGATCATAGGAGAAAGGTGTCCGATTCCAATCCACATGTGAGTCTGATGATCTCAGCATCATTATGTAGGTGCCACCATGAGTTTGGCATCACTGCCATTCTCCACTAGTGGTTGTCTAGACAAACTAAACCTATAGATTGACATTCCAAGGCCTAATAAGAGATTGACACAATTCCATATGATCTCTGCACAGCGGAGATAGTGATCACTACATAGAAGAATGAGCATGTGAGTTTATAATTCCTTGTGCATGTTTGCAGGTCATGTTATGAGATTGGCACCACTATCATTCTCCACTGGTCGCATTCTCCATAGAGATTGACACAATTCCATATGATCCCTACACAGTGGAGACAATGATCACTACATAGAAGAATGCACATTACCACTAGCGGACAATGGTACTAGGATAATGGCAAAAGTGCCAATGCACATGTGAGTTTAAGATTCCTTGTGCATGTTTTCAGGTCATGGTATGAGATTGGCACCACTACATAGAAGAATGCACATGTGAGTTTAGGATTCCTTGTGCATGTTTTTAGGTCATGGTATGAGATTGGCACCACTGCCATTCTCCACTGGTGGCATTCTCCACAGAGATTGGCACAATTCCATATGATCTCTGCACATGTGAGTTTAGGATTTCTTGTGCATGTTTTCAGGGGTATTCCAATCATCATAGGAGAGTGGTGTCTGATTCCAAATCCACATGTGAGTCTGATGATCTCAGTGTCATTATGTTGGTGCCACCATGAGTTTGGCATCACTGCCATTTTCCACTAGTGGTTGTCTAGACAAACTAAACCTATAGATTGACATTCCACTACAGAGAAGAATGCACATTGCCACTAGCGGAGAATGGCAGTAGGATAATGGCAAAAGTGCCAATGCACATGTGAGATTGGCAGCACTGCCATTCTCCATTGGTGGCATTCTCCACAAAGATTGACACAATTCTATGTGATCTCTACACATGTGAATTTAGGCTTCTCAATGCCATTTCTTAGGGCCTAATAAGAGATTGGCACCACTGCCATTCTCCACTTGTACAAATGTTTACCCTACTATTCTAGGAGGGGTATTCCAGTGATCATAGGAGAGTGGTGTCCTATTCCATTCCACATGTGAGTTTGATGATCCACATATGATCCCTACACAGCGGAGACAGTGATCACTACATAGAAGAATGCACATTACCTTCCATTCTCCATATGATCTCTGCATAGTGGAGACAGTGATCAATACATAGAAGGAGAGTGGTGTCCTATTACCTTCCATTCCACATATGATCTCTGCACAGCGGAGACAGTGATCACTACATAGAAGAATGCACATGTGAGTTTAGGCTTCTCAATGCCATTTCTTAGGGCCTAATAAGAGATTGGCACCACTGCCATTCTCCACTTGTACAAATGTTAACCCTACTATTCTAGGAGGGGTATTCCAGTGATCATAGGAGAGTGGTGTCCTATTCCATTCCACAAGTGTAGTTGCAAGCATGAGATTGGCATCACTGCCATTCTCCGCTAGTGGTAATCTAGACAAACTGAACCTATAGATTGACATTCCACTACATTGAAGAATGCACATTACCACTAGCGGAGAATGGCAAAAGTGCCAATGCACATGTTAGTTTAGGATTCCTTGTGCATGTTTTCAGGTCATGGTATGAGATTGGCACCAGTGCCATTCTCCTTTGGTGGCATCCTCCACAGAGATTGACACAAATCCATATGATCCCTACAAAGCGGAGAGAGTGATCACTACATAGAAGAATGCACATTACCACTAGTGGAGAATGGCAGTAGGATAATGGCAAAAGTGCTAATGCACATGTGAGTTTAGGATTCCTTGTGCATGTTTTCAGGTCATGGTATGAGATTGGCACCACTACCATTCTCCACTGGTGGCATTCTCCATAGAGATTGGCACAATTCCATATGATCTCTGCACATGTGAGTTTAGGCTTCTCAATGACATTTCTTATGGCCTAATAAGAGATTGGCACCACTACCATCCTCTTGTACAAATGTTTACCCTACTATTCTAGGAGGGGTATTCCAATGATCATAGAAGAGTGGTATCCGATTCCAATCCACATGTGAGTCTCATGATCTCAGTATCATTATGTAGGTGCCACCATGAGTTTGGCATCACTGTCATTCTCCACTAGTGGTTGTCTAGACAAACTAAACCTATAGATTGACATTCCAAGGCCTAATAAGAGATTGACACAATTCCATATGATCTCTACACAGCGGAGACAGTGCTGACTACATAGAAGAATGAGCATGTGAGTTTAGGCTTCTCAATGCCATTTCTTAGGGCCTAATAAGAGATTGGCACCACTACCATTCTCCACTTGTACAAATGCTTAGCCTACTATTCTAGGAGGGGCATTCCAGTGATCATACGAGAGTGGTGCCTTATTCCATTCTACAAGTGAGTTTGATGATCTCAGTGAAGCCAAAATTTTGAATTAGGACATTCCATTGGGAGAATGGCACTAGTGCCATTCTCCATTTTCCAATGGGAGAATGGCACTAGTGCCAGTCTCCATTTTCCTATTACAAAGCCAAAAAATTAGGACATTCCATTGGGACATTCCATTGGGAGAATGGCACTAGTGCCATTCTCCATTTTCCAATGGGAGAATGGCACTAGTGCCATTCTCCATTTTCCTATTCTAGTGCCATTCTCCATTTTCCTATTACAATGGAGAATGGCACTAAACCTATAGAATGACACTCCACTAATTCCAATGGGAGAATGGCATTGGTGCCCTTCTACCTTTGTGAAGCCAAAATTTTGAATTAGGACATTCCATTGGGAGAATGGCACGAGTGCCATTCTCCATTTTCCAATGGGAGAATGGCACTAGTGCCAGTCTCCATTTTCCTATTACAAAGCCAAAAAATTAGGACATTCCATTGGGACATTCCATTGGGAGAATGGCACTAGTGCCATTCTCCATTTTCCAATGGGAGAATGGCACTAGTGCCATTCTCCATTTTCCTATTACAAAGCCAAAAAATAGGACATTCCATTGGGACATTCCATTGGGAGAATGGCACTAGTGCCATTCTCCATTTTCCTATTCTCCAGTGCCATTCTCCCATTGCAATGTCCTAATATAAATTTCATTTTGGAAATACAATTTCAAATAGAATAATTTGAATTTGAATTTAAATTTAATATTGGAGAGAATGGCATACTTGCCACTCTAAATATCCAAATTCAAAAGGGAACAATGGTGGGAAGAGCACTGGTGCCACTCTCACAGACTTCTTATGAGGTCTTGGAGAATGGCATTGGTGCCATTCTCCATTTAAAATTTGAAATTCAATCTCTAAATTTGCCATTCAATCATGAAAATCAAA
The DNA here is from genome assembly GCF_047967505.1 of Dipteris shenzhenensis. Lineage (NCBI taxonomy): Eukaryota > Viridiplantae > Streptophyta > Polypodiopsida > Gleicheniales > Dipteridaceae > Dipteris > Dipteris shenzhenensis. Next base: position 33,407,009 of record NC_141613.1, read on the forward strand.
ATTGAGATTGAAGTTTAACTTGAAATCAAAATTTGAAAACTAGAATTTAGGTTTTGAAATACAATTTCAAAAGCATAATTTCAATTTGAAATACAAATTGAAATTAAAATTATCAATATGAATTTGAATTTGAATTTAAATTTGGAGAGAATGGCATAAGTGCCACTCTGTATATCCAAAATTCAAAAGGGCACAATGGCGAGAAGACCTATATTTCAAAATTTGAATTATTTAGTAGTTTCAAACTATCACTTTCAACTTTCAAATCTACATTTCAGACAAATCAAGACCTTTTCTCTCATTTCAATTGATGCCTTTCCCTCCTCACTTTCTATTCATTCCAAACAAATTGGAGACGAGTCTCAGAGTCTCAAAGTTTTACTCACCACAGCTCGCACGGAGAGTCTTGAGGCAAGAAGACAACCAACGGCTTGACAGCCTGAAGTTGATGGAGCTGGAAGGAAACAACACAATTGACAATTGAAGCTCAATCAGTTCGGTAGCTTCTCTTTAATTTTTGGATTTTTTGCTTTCTTTCTTGCAATTTGGCTTCATCCTCCAGTAGGAGGGTTGAAAGAAAGAGAGGAAAGCTCCTCCACCATCTACGCAACAAGATAACAGGAGGGTTGAAAGAAAGAGAGGAGAGATGTACCCGTGACAGACTTAGACTGCTCGATTGGAACGGAGGCGTCGATTGGAACGAAGGTAATTCTCTATTTCACGCTTGGAACTCAGACTGCTCGATTAATTAGATCAAGTACTTGCTCACAAGGAACCCCAAATTGCCACTACGGAATTTCCAAAGGATGAGCCTCCGCCGATCGCTTGCTTTTACAACGTTATTCAAGAATAAATAGGTGAATTGGTCTCGCCAATACGGCGTTATTTGAGAACGGTGGCAAAGCTAAAATACGAGCTCTTTTGATTGTAACTCATGACCTTCCTTATCCTTGGAGACGGCGTGCCCTAACCAACCGATAGCTATTCCATCATCGTTGTCCCGGGAAGAGGTAGCTCTCAAACGACTTCAGTGACGAGGAAAGGAGAAGCTTGAACGAAGATATGCTTGAGGAGAAGCTTGGCGAAGATGATACGACTTCAGTGACAAAGAAAGGAGAAGCTTGAACAAAGATATGCATGAGGAGAAGCTTGGCGAAGACGATACGAATGAGAGATAAGGAGAAGCTTTACGAAAAGATACGCATGATGAGAAAAAGCTAGGCATCCACGATTGGCAAAAAGTTACGGAAAGCTACGGCGAGGAGACCAGCACGGCATGCGATGCGATCCACTTAGGGCAACGAGCGTAATGATTAGAAGGATCTAGGGTTTTCCATTTTTTTACTTCGTAAGTTTAACTTTTGCATTTCTTTTTCATTTCATTAAAAACAAATCGATATCTTTTGCATTTCGTTAAAGACAAATTATTCTTTATGTAATGTGCCTTTCTCAAGGTTACTATCATGTCTACATTTTTTTCCTTTTAGCATGCTACGATGTGTTAAGAAATGTACTCTTGTTAACTTACATATGGCAAAAGGAAAAGATCAATTCATAGTTGTAAGTCTCCAAACTAGGAGAGCAATGAGATAATTTCACACCTTGGTATCTCATTTTGCATCCTAGGTACCCACATGCTTGGCTATGGAGTAGCATATATGGCTATCGTATGGCTAAAAAGATTGACAACCATAGAGGCCTCAAGGCATGGACAAGAGGTTTATAAGGAGCAAGCATATACATATGTATGACCGACTTAAAAGCCTGCATATGGTTACCTAAGGGTTAGACATCTAAATTGAATATGAGGTCAAATATTGTTAGTCTTTAGAACTTGTTAGGTTGCTTATCCAACAGAGTCACCCCAAGATCTAGGTTGTCCTAGATGTTTTTAGTCAGTTCAATCTAGGGCCTAGTCAAATAGCAAACAAGGGAGATTGTGAACAAAGAGGATCAAGCTTGTTGTAGAACTTCCATGCTACAGCCTTCAAAGGAATTGCACACTCAAGACCGTACTAGATAATTCGGGAAAAACCCAATTCCCAGAATGGCAGTTTTGGAAGAAATTTAACACGTTTAATATATCCTACCTTTTGCATTTCATTAAACTAGGATCATAAGTTCAATAACTACTTAGCTTGAAATAAGTTCAATAACTACACCCTTCTCAAGGGATATTAAAATTGGCTTATGATCAGAGAACAAGAGGGACGTTAAAATCCTTCTAGAGAAATAAGCAAGGATGGTGAGATATTATACGAAGTTAGAGATGTGTCATTGAGCTTCAAGTATACACTTGGGCTCCATAAACCACACAAGGCTCTAGAAGCCTCTTGTAATAGGCCTCCCAAAAAGATACATGTTATGAAAACTTTATAATTATTTCTACTAAATGAAATGCAAGCATGACCACTTGTGAAGTTCATTAGTTACTTTGGCATAGTAGAGAGAGAATGAGAAGTGCTTGAGAAGGTGAACATAGAAGTCGTCCACGGAAGAAAACAATGGCTTGAGGATGATTTCCTTAAAGAGTGCTTCTTAAGAAATTGATGGGCTAGGGGTTAAGGATGATAATTCTAAAACATTAAGCATCTAGATCAAGTAGATTAAGGACATAATTCAAGTGCACCTTTATTCAAAAGGAGTTACTCTCACTGGCGCACCATGGGCACCACCCACACATCATGGATGGGCAAGATTGCCCGCCCCATCCAACCCATGGCACAGATGCATTCAATGCAGCATAGAGGGACCTAGGCAGCTCTAGTGTGAAAACAGCATAAGCATTCAAGCTACCAACTTAAGGGCACCTCAGCCTATAGAGGGGCACGTCTGAGCTGAGGTCAAAGCCACAGAGAGAGAGAGAGAGAGAGAGCGCAACGAAATGTATAGGAGAATATTGTATTGGCCGGTAAGTTTACCTCTTGAGTCAAGACAGCAAGGATGGCGAGATATACGAAAAGCAAAATTTTACACTACTTGGACCTTGATCAAGAAAAACATACTCTAACATAAAAATTTGTAACTTGACCAACCTAGCATAACCAAACTAACGTGAATAAACTCACATAATGAGCTAGGTTTCATAAAGATATATCGATCAACTTTACCACATATATGAATAAATGGAAGTAAAATAGTGTATGGTTTCAAATGAATACCACGCTCACACACACACACACACACACACACACACACACACACACACACACACACATACACACACACACATAGCCATCCTCCAACCTCCCCATTTTACAAAGCTAATTTTTTTTAAAATTTGCTCCACTTCCATTCTCCCATTGCATAGGGGGAATGGCACCAGTGCCATTCTCCCATTATGATTTCCTGATTCAAATCATGGCTGTGCAAAGGGAAAATGGCACTAGTGCCATTCTCCCAGATTCAAAGTTTTGGCTTCACAGAGTCAAAATGGCACATGTGAGTTTGATGATCTCAGTGTCATTGTGTAGGTGCCAGCATGAGATTGGCATCACTGCCATTCTCCCCTAGTGGTAATCTAGACAAACTAAGCCTATAGATTGACATTCCACTAATTTTCCTATTACAATGGCACTAGTGCCTTTCTCCATTAGAATGGCACTAGTGCCTTTCTCCATTTTCCTATTACAAAGCCAAAAAATTAGGACATTCCATTGGGAGAATGGCACTAGTGCCATTCTCCATTTTCCAATGGGAGAATGGCACTAGTGCCATTCTCCATTTTCCTATTGCTAGTGCCTTTCTCCATTTTCCTATTACAATGGAGAATGGCACTAAACCTATAGATTGACATTCCACTAATTCCAATGGGAGAATGGCATTGGTGCCCTTTTGCCTTTGTGAAGCCAAAATTTTGAATTAGGACATTCCATTTGGAGAATGGCACTAGTGCCATTCTCCATTTTCCAATGGGAGAGTGGCACTAGTGCCATTCTTCATTTTCCTATTACAAAGCCAAAAAATTAGGACATTCCATTGGGACATTCCATTGGGAGAATGGCACTAGTGCCATTCTCCATTTTCCAATGGGAGAGTGGCACTAGTGCCATTCTCCATTTTCCTATTCCTAGTGCCATTCTCCATTTTCCTATTACAAAGCCAAAAAATTGGGACATTCCATTGGGAGAATGGCACTAGTGCCATTCTCCATTTTCCAATGGGAGAATGGCACTAGTGCCATTCTCCATTTTCCTATTCCTAGTGCCATTCTCCATTTTCCTATTACAATGGAGGATGGCACTAAACTATAGATTGACATACCACTAATTCCAATGGGAGAATGGCATTGGTGCCCTTCTACCTTTGTGAAGCCAAAATTTTGAATTAGGACATTCCATTGGGAGAATGGCACTAGTGCCATTCTCCATTTTCCAATGGGAGAATGGCACTAGTGCCATTCTCCATTTTCCTATTACAAAGCCAAAAAATTAGGACATTCCATTGGGAGAATGGCACTAGTGCCATTCTCCATTTTCCAATGGGAGAATGGCACTAGTGCCATTCTCCATTTTCCTATTCCTAGTGCCATTCTCCATTTTCCTATTACAAAGCCAAAAAATTAGGACATTCCATTGGGAGAATGGCACTAGTGTCATTCTCCATTTTCCATTGGGACAATGGCACTAGTGCCATTCTCCATTTTCCTATTCTCCAGTTCCATTCTCCCATTGCAATTTCCTAATATAAAATTTTGGCTTTGCAAAGGGAGCATGGCACCATTGGCATTCTCCCAAGGCAAAGTCCCAAGTCAAAATTTTGTCTTCCAAATGAAGAATGGCACTAGTCTGTTCTCCTCTTATGAAGACAAATGTTTTTCACAAGTCAATGCATGGGGAGAATGGCACTGGTGCCATTCCCCTTTTCAAAGATAAGAAATATGCAATTCTCCATAGGTTAGCCAAATTCACATGGAGAATGGCACTCGGACAACTTTGTTGGTCTTATGAAATTCTTTGGTTGTAGTTTGTTCATAATCAATTTCTTGTCATCGTAATGAGAGGGGATGGCTACTATCAGATGCATGAATCAGGTCATGACGATGGTGAAAATAATTTATGCTTTGGAAAAAGTTTTATCAAATTGCTAAAATTTTTAGGGAAATAATTCATGCTTTCATGAAAATTTTGTATAGACTCATTCATGCTTTATAGAGATTTGCACCAATGCCATTCTTCCCCTCTAGGACATGTTTGATGGTCTTATGAAATTCTTTGGTTGTAATTTGTTCATAATTAATTCTCCGTAATCCTAATGACAGGGGATGGCTATCAGAAGTGGGGAGAAGGTCATGATGATGGTGGGGAATGAAGTGGTTGGAATGGTGGAGTGTGTGCAATAGATCCGGAGGCAGACTGTAGTGGTGTGAAGATTGGGACAGAAAATGTATCGGTGATAGTGGAGAAGTTTATCAATAGTGAAATGCTCTTGCCATTTCCCACTATGGATGCAGTGCTTGTTGGTGAGGCAATTTGGAGCATTGTCAAGTGGCCTAGGGGCTCTCTAAAACATGTTGGTGATTCTCTAGATGATGCGGTAACTGAAGAAGCTGCACCAAGTGAGCTTGAGCGACCTTATGTTGAGGCAATGCCAGTTTCTTCATTGGAAACTGACAATTTCATTCGTGAATCTTGGAAAGAGAAAAAGGTTGTCTTATGGGATGAGAGCAAAACAAAGACCATGGGGGAAGGTGTGATCTTATATGTTTTCCCGGGAGACTCTATAAACTTTGACCTATTGGGTAACGATTGCGTTGGTGTGGGTATTGAAAAGAAAGAACAAATTAGAGGAAGTGACTCAGGGTCTTCTATGCAAGATGTCGGCTCTCTCAGCCTAGTAAAGTGGCCCATCAAGCAGATTACCTTACTTGAAGGAAGCCCATTGCAACAATATGTGCCCATGGACCACATTGCTGGTATAGATGACTTGGTCAATGATCAAATGTTGAAAAGGGATGATCCAACATCAAAGAAAAGAAGGTACACTTTCATTAACAGGGTGCCTAAACAAAGAGAGCCTCCTCGGGGGGGTCACTCATCATATGTAACCCTATCACATGAGTTCGACAGAAGGATATTTTCTATTCCTAAAATTTACAGAAATAAATATACATAAGGGACTATTTAAAATAGTTTTGGAAAAAATTTACAGATTTGTATAGAAAAGGGGTACATTTTATAAATGAAAAAATTTACAGATAAGGGATTTTAAATATAGGCCTTGAACGCACGTGATATAGAAGGTTTATACATAGTGACCCCCCCGAGAGAGCCTCCAACAGCAATGTACAAAATGTCACTAGATTTGATGCAGCAGGTTTCTTCCATCGATTGTTGTGGGAGTAGGTGTTGCCAACATGCAGAGCGAGATCTCTTAATGAATCTAAGGAAGAACTTTTGGGGCAGCTCCTTGGAGTCTCGTACAAACTTTATATACGATGTGTTGTCAATGGCTTGGCATCATGACTACACAGGGAGGATATGCTACAACTTCAGGATAAACGGTCGGGATGTCTGTTGTAGAGCATGGTATGAAATGCATGGAATTCCAAGGACATCATTTTATCGATATAGGGAGCAATTTGAGAGTGGTGTGCAGCGATATGTGCATGGCAATTCAGGGATTATAAGGAGGAGCAGGGAGCACATAGGTATGGGAAGGGCTCTCATTCAACACTTTGTGGATAATAGCACAGAGAATATGCCTCACAAGAGTAGAACCATGCAGGATGGTTCTAGAGAGACACAGCAAGTGATACCTGAAGTGTATAAGAAGATAGACATCCTACGTGAGGTCAACACTTCACTTAATCAATGTGGTTATCAGAGCCTATCCACATCCACATTTGGTAGGATTTGGAAATTAGACTTAAAAAATGTAGCCCTTGCTAAGACAAGCGAATTCTCTAAATGTGGCTTGTGCAGCCGAAGGCTCAATTGGCAGCCACAAAAAGCCAAGATGAGCGCAATTCGCTGATGGAAGAGAGAAAGATGCATATGATACAGCAACAAAGTTGTAGGAACTTATACTATGCATGGCGTAGGTACTCCAAGATGGATCCAAAAAGGTATGTATGCATAATCCATGATAAGATGGACCAAAAAAAGATGGAAATTCCAAGACTTCGGGTGAGGTCCAAGGACACCGATTCTGCATGGCAATTACAGGTTTCACTCATTGGAATGATTACCCATGGGCATGGAAACGGTCATTATGGACACTTCACCCTCAATGGCTTGTGGCCATCTGATCCCAACTTGACGATTGGATCGCTCTCAATTTGTTTGCGCAACCTTGAGAGGATGTATATGCATGACCTTGATGACCTTGCTACCAATGGGATTCCTAGAAGCAATGCTTGCCTTTTGAATGCTCTATGTTCAAGAAACGCTTTGGACTCCCATTACAATTCTAAAGGTGCACATGTTTCCACAAGTGGAGCTAGCTTGTCTGAAAATGTAGATGTCACGATCACAAATGCAAATCTAGAAACTGTATCGGAAAGTGACCCAAAGTCTGTCACGGAGGCCATGACAACTTCCATTGCAAGGGCTACAGACACATGTGTGGAATTTTTTTCCGTCAAATACAAGAGAAAACCCACCCTCTTTAGAGGGGAGTGTTGCTATTGAGCCACCATTCCAAAAGTTGCCAGAGAACTTGCTACTCCAACTAGATAATTGTGGATCTGAGAACAAAAATAGATACTTGTTTGCATACCTTTCTCTTCTTGTAGCAAGGGGCATTTTCAAGACAATTCAATTGGGCTTCTTGATGGTAGGGCACACACATGAGGACATTGAAGCAATGTTCAGCAGGTTTTTTGAGAGCTTGCGAGTGGGACAAACATTCACTTTCCCGCATCTGATGGATACATTCAGAAAATGTACATCATCTTCACCAGCACCATCTGTTCTTACACGGGTTCCTAACTTCAAGGATTATGTAGATGGCTACCTATGTGATGGGCAAGAAATGCTAGTTGGACATGCAAAGCCCCGACGTTGATGTCGTACTTCTTGCTTGCAATGAGTGCAATGACAATACAACCTCTCCTTAAGCCACTCTGTGCTCTCGGGTGTTGGCGCATCATCTGATGAGCTTCCACTCATCCCTTCCATCTGCAAACTTCCAAAATCACAACATGAGCTACAAGGAAATCTATTAAGATCCAAAAAATAGCCACCTATGAGTTTCTTTTCTCTCTTTTAACAATAACTGCCTTGAACCGTCGCTATATAGCGATGCTTTGTGCTATTCCGTCGCTATATAGTGATGCTTTGCCCTATTCCATTGCTATATAGCGACACTTTTTGGATATAAACATCGCTATATAGCGACTGTCAAGCGTCGCTATATAGCGACGTTGGGGGCTTAAACCCAAAACCCCGTGCGACGCTATCTTTGACATCTCTATTGTGAGAAAAGCAAAAATCTCTCCTCCCTCCTTATATTTGACGACCTCGCTTTCCTCCTCTCTATTCTCCACTCTTCACCCCTACCCAGGCCCTCTCCTAACACTTGTGCTCCCTCTCCACCCTTCTCCCTCTTTGCTTGTGTGAAAAGAAGTTTTTCAAGAAGGTGAGTCTCTTTACGCAATGTAGGTTCATTTTTTATGAGATTTCGTTTTGTGAGTGTTAAAGCATGTTTCTCCTTGTATTGCTAAGGCTATGTACTAGTTTTCATGCTTGATTTTCAAAGGTTCAGGATAAAAAACGAGATTTGGTGAAAGAAAGAAGACTCACCTCTTCTCTTTTTGGTATTTCTCTTCCTCCTCTTTCTCCTTGTTTGTAGGCTTATGCTTGTCTCCTCAATCCATTCCCTTTGAGAAGTTGCTTCTCTAAACTCTTCTTTCCTCTAACTAGTTATTTGAAAAATGGTATGTTCCCTCTCTTTTGTAGGGCTAGTCCACAAAACACTGAGCGGGACTATACTAGGTAAGAAAGTGCTTCCTCTTTTTTCCTTTTGTTATTTTTGTTATTTGCATTAGCCTGCAGCTAGCGCCTTAAGCGCTAGCTGTAGTGATGGGCGTAGGAACCCTCTCTTTCCCTCTCTTCCCTTATTCCCTCTTCTTTCCCTCTTTCCCCCTCTTCCTTCTCTTCTTTTTTCCTCTTCTTTTTCTCCTCTTTCAATCTCTTTTCCCCTCTTCTTTTTCCCCCACTTTCAATCTCTTTTTCCCCCCTTTCCTTCTCTTCTTTTTTCCCTCTTTCAATCTCTTTTTCCCTCTTCTTTTTTTCCCTCTTTCTGTTGGGGTAAAGGGCAGTGTGCCCACCCACTTGTACAATGCCCATGTATACTCATATATATATGATAGAGGAATAAGTTGGAGTAGCTTTTGCTCCACCACTTAATCGGTGTCTCCTTCCCTTTGTGTGTGCTCTCCTCTCCCACAACTGGTATCAGAGCAGGTCATGGTGTTCGATCTACGGGGAGCTTCGGGAGGGCTTGTGGTGTGTGAGGATCGAGCATTGAAGGAGCTTTGGAGATGTCTCTCGTGGAGAAGACGGGGCAGCCATAGCTATGTTGATCTGCTGATCTGAGCTCCGGGAGCTCGAGGAGAAGAGCCTAAGGAGAGAGTTCAAGGATTTTGGCAGCTCAAGTTGGCTTGCAATCCACTACGCTGTAATTCATGCGCCATTAGAGATTTTGATAATTACTGCACACATCTTGTTGGTCAATTTGAGATTGTCGACACTTACTATCGCAAGTGTAGCAGCGCCGTGTGTTATCAAGTGTAGCAGCCGTGTGTTAAAGAGGCTTGTTCTTGAAGCCTTTGAAGCAGTGAAGCCATGAGTTGCTAAGTCAAGGACCAGGCTATTCATTGAGGATGGCCTTTTTGAGCTTGTTTTAGAAGCACTAGAAGGGGCCTAACACCTCTCCCTCTCACCTCTCAGAATACTAAAGAATTTACAGTAATCGTTGGGGCTGTTGTACTTGTTACGTTCGGCGAAGAGGAAGGGCATCTTGGGCATTGTTTTGAGTAAATTTTTGCTGATTTTTGGAGTGCAAAAGTGTTGCATTTCAAGCCCCCATTTGATGCATTTTTGGGATGCAATTTGATGTCGTTTTGGGCCGGTTTTGGATGTTGTATGCATTGATCATGTAGTGTAGTGGATTGCAAGGCTAATGCACTTGTTTTCAGATGCTTTTGGCACTAGTTATACTACGGAATTGAGTGGTTTTGGCCAGCAAGTGGTCTTCATCGACACTCTTCTTTTCGAGCACCCTGCATTCATACCATACAATCATCTCCCAGGCCTCTTTCATTCCCCCGTCATAGAGCTCGGCTCTCTTTGTCTAGTCAGTGGGTTGCATATCTTTCTTGTAGGTACATCACTTTGGCAGTGGCAGTGACACATGCTTTGACAGTGGTACATGCCTGGTTGAGATGCATTGACAGTTCGTTGGATGCATGGTTATTTGCCTATGTTGGATACATACGGTGGTACGGTGATGTATTGAGATCCTGTCAGATTAGCATTGTTTGGAGCTGTTTCAGGGTTGGTTTGTCAGCATTTTGGGGCTGATTTGTTACCGTATTCGGGGCTGATTTTATGGCATTGTGTTTGCCATTGGTCAGGACATTACAATTGCTGCTGTTGCTGTTTTTTATGACAAAATAGTCATTTTCAGGACTGAATATCTCTTTCCTGGTGCGGAATTGCACTTCGTGCCGAACTGGAAAGTTGTAGTTCACAGAACATACTACAACTTTGATTTTGGGAGCAAGTTGATCCGGTACAAGCTGCAGGAGTTACAACCTCTACAAAACCACAAAAAGTTGCAGTCTACTATCTATTTGGCTCTTGAGGTCAACTGATAAGTTGTAGATCTCTCTACAAGCTACAACTTTGCTGTTTACAGCTTTGGCATCCGGTCTTTTGGTGAAAAAATATCACTGTTCAAAAACAAGGACAGCGTGTTATCCTGCCCAAAGTGGATGTGATTTCTCTTGCACAATAGTAAATTACAAAAAGTGATTGGGATCTCACTTCAGTCCAAGGGCATTATTGGCATTTTGGCAAGTCACTTTAGCACATTTGGCAAGTGGTGAATGCTTGATTTTGTTGCCAAAGGATTGCGCACTTGAGGTGATGCAGTAAATGCCATTTTGATGCATTATGGATTTGCATTGGTGGATGCCGCACTGATGTTTATGGATAGTTGAGCTAGGCTCCTATTGCCATTGGTTAAGCAGGTAATGCTCATTTGGTTCAATGCATTTGTTACTTGGATTGCTAGGCATTGGCAGGTTACTAGGCTGCATATATTCTTGTTTATGACTCTTTATGGCTGAGTGTTTTTTATGGTTGTGAGCTATTGTGCCACAGATATGGCATCTACAGCTGGTAGTGCCCTCTTTGATATTGAGAGGTTGGATGGATCAAACTTTCAGTATTGGAAAGAGCAAATTTATGATGTGTTAGTGCAGAAAAGGCAGCATAAGCCCATTCAATGCAAAGGTGTCAAGCCTAATAGCATTAAACAGAGTGATTGGGATGACATGGATGAGCAAGCATGCTCTATCATTCAATCATCACTCTCGAAGTCAGTCTACTTGCAGGTATAGGATGGTGTACAAGGTGTAGACTACCATGCATATGAGTTCTATACTCGTATATGCCGGATGTATGACCATGATAGTGTTATGTTACAGCATGATGGGCTGAAATGTCTTGATGGGCTGAAATACAGCCTTGATATGCACTCCAAAGGTCGATCAATTGGTAGAAACAGGTCATGTTCAAGGGGGAATCCGAAGAGCAAGTCTAGCTCTCGGACTTGTGTTAGATGTTTCTATTGTGGAAAGTATGGCCACATGAAAAAGTATTGCTGGAAATGGCTAAGAAAATGCAAGAAGAAGAGCAAGGTTAAGAATGATAGGAAGAAGGAGAAGATTCAGCATGTTGAGATTCAAGGTGTGGATGCCAAGGTTTCCACTGATAGTAGCAGTGATGAAGGCATTCTTTTGTCTATGTCCGACACCTCCTTCTTGGCCACTGATGTACCCATTCTCAGTGATTGGATGTTAGATCCATGTGCTTCATATGACCCCTCATAGGTCATGATTCAGTGCATATCAGGAATGCATTGTGGAGAGTGGTTTGATGGGCATTGATCATTCTATGGATGTCTATGGTTATGGGGATATCCACCTTGTTATGCCTAGTGGCTCTATTCTTGTTCTACAAAGGGTTAGACATATACCAAGACTTGCTATGAGCAAGATCAGTACTGGACAGTTGGTTGAGGTAGGTTATCATGTCTCTTTGGGTGATCATGCATGGAAGATTGCTAGAGGCAATCTGGTTATGGCTAGGGGATCACAGGTTGGATTCTCTTATGCATTGCATGTATCAGGTGTTCAGGATAAGATGCTTATGATTAGTAAGCAGCCATCAGTTAGTTTATGGTATGCCAGACTTGGACATATGTCTACTGCAGGTATGGAAGCCCTTACAACATTGAAATACATTCCTGTTATGGATGTCTCTCAAATTTTATGTCATGATTGTGATGATGATCAGCAGACAGGATCCTCTTTTGTGAGGAAGATAGTCAGTGAGAGGTATGTTGAGCCATTGCAGTTGGTTCATAGTGCAGTTTATGGGCCTATGCCTACCACTTCACTGGGTGGCGCCTCTTACTTTGTGACATTTATTGATGCTGCTACAAAGTACATATGGGTATATCTGATTCGGCAGAAGCATGATGTATATGATACATTTCAGCGCTTCTTGGGTAATGCTTAAAATCAGTAAGGAAAGAAGCTATTGAGCTTGATGACTGATGGTGATGCAGAGTTTACCTCTCCTAGATTTCAACATCTATGTGATACACTTGGTATCAAGAGGGTGTTGACCACTCCTCATCTTTCTGCTCACGATGCCTTGGCAGAAGGCATAAATCGGATTCTATTGGACAAGATTGGTAGCATACTACGGTATGCAGGTCTTACCGAATGCTATTGGGCTGAGGCATGTAAGAAAGCTGCATACTTGCTTAACAGGTCACCTAGGAGATCTCTGAATGGTAGAGTGCCATTTGACTTCTTGACAGGCAGGGCACCATGTTATTTGTGTGTTTGGCTACGAGGCTTACGCTCATGGTTCCCGATCGAGGAAGTGTATCTTCCTTGGATACAGTGAGTCCAGTAGCGACTACAAGTTATGGGATTCTTCAACTAGAGAGTTGATACGTAGCCATAATGTCTATCTCAGAGAGGATGCTATGTTTGGACAGCCCAGGATTGTGGATAGTAGGAGAGTGGTGTTCTAGGAGGGTGTAAGTGCACTGATACCTCCAAATTCTTTGCAAGGGCAGCCCTTATCCCTTGAAGTGGGAGGTTTTTCCCATGGTGAGCAGGTTATAAAGTTGGGACAGCCACGATTACTTCCTGATTTTGGTCAGAGATGGTCAGAGTATTCCACAGGTTTATACTCCTATGGAGATTGTTGATGCATCTTCTATGGACAGTTACAGTTTACTCCCAGGATGCAGAGTGCCTCTTGTAGATGAGATGAGGCTATGCATGGTGAGGAGGATACCTTGGCTAATGATGCCGGTATGATCCATTGGCTGGTTATGCTAGGACAGATGTGGTTTTTGCAGTTATTGACTCGGGTCATATTGTGCATGGGTAGGAATCATTGATATGTTTGCTTCGTAAGTGCCTCCATGGCCATAAGCAACCCCACAAGCTTGGCTTCATAGGTTTGATACCGTTATGAGAGCCCAGGATGTGATGCGCAGTGAGACAGGTTATGGTCTTAGTATTCAAGAGGTTGCTATCCTTCTGAGGTTACTTGCCATATGGTTCCTTATGGACAGGGATGCTTTGCAGTGGGAGCTACATGGTCTTGATGATGGTTGTCCGATACTTGGTTGTTTCAGTATGGAGAGGGGGAAGTTACTGAGTACTCCATTGCCTATATTGGCTTCGTACTTGAAACACTGCAAGTTCGACGATCACAGATCAGTTGAGCAGCAATTTATGGTTGATATGGCAGCCATAGTACTTCATGCATCCATGACTATGTTGAGACTTGGTTCTCACATGTTTGCCATTGGAGCTACACTTCCGGTTCTTGCTTCCGTTGCACTGGGAGTTGGTAGCATGATTATGGCAGATTTTGGTAGTAGGGAAGCGATTGTGGACATCAGGTCCTTATGCTTCCAGGAGCAGCATGCAGGTGATGCAGGTTGGGTAGACCAATAGAGGTCTATTGTAGGTCATGTGCTTATGGTCACATGTGGTACAGAGACATTTTCTTTGCACAGTGACTATTCGGGTGCTATGGACTTAGCATAGGAGCACGTGGTGGTGAGAGTTCACTCTCCCAGTGAGATCTGGCATGAGATCTTGGTTGACAGGCATCTACAGCTTGTCATTTTCTATCCTGCAAACCTGATGTTTGCTAGCAGCTTATCCTCTATGCACTTTGCACATTGTAAAGTGCCAATGGGCATAGGATGACGTTCTGGTCATCTTGTTTTTCAGCCTATGGCTGATTGTATTATATGTGTACTATACTGCCCACCCACTTTTTTTTTTTTTTTGGCCGAAAAAACAGTGTTGATTATATTACTTTGAAAACAAGATACATGAGGTTAGCTTTGCAACTGACAGGGCTGCGTTCATAAATCGGATGCAGCCCTAAAAGGAAACAAAAATGTAAAGCTCTCTCTCACGGAGGGATCAGGCGAGTGTGAATGAACAGCCAGAGAGGTGGTGAATAGCGCCACTGAAGGCCCTGCGAAGTATGCTCGAAGAAGAGGCCCTGCGAATCCCAATCATGGAGGAAACGTCTCCGCTTCTCCCGGCCAGCCTGGGAGTCTCCCTGTATCTGGTCCCACTGGCCTCTGAGGGTGTGTATAATCTCACTCCAGATGTCGGTCATGATCTGGGTAGTCGAAAGGGAGGTGCCACCGAGGATCTGCGCGCAGCGCGAGGTCCAAATGTGCCATCCTGCGATGCTGCTAATAATCTCCCAGACTGGCTGCCTCTCCTGAGATCCTGTGTCAGCCTCTGCCAGGTGCGGCAGAATGCTCTCGAGCAGCCCCCAAGTCCCTTGTGTGATAAGGAACGTGGGGTCCTGCGGGCCTGCCTCGAACAACTGATGAAAGCCAGGTGTGGTGCTGCACCAGCAGAACGCGCCCCAAGTGATCAAACCTAACTCCGGTGCTGCGTGAGTAAGGATCCCGAAGGTCCACCTCCACACTTCCTGGGCGCGAGTGCAGCTCCACAGGCAGTGTTTTGGTGACTCCTCGTCCTCATGACAGATCTGACAATGTCCATCCTAGCCAACCTGCCACAACCAGCTCCCCACTGGAAGACCCTTGTGGGCGAGTAGCCAAAGGAAGTAGGAGATCCGCGGCGGCCAGCTCTCCCACAAGGCCTTCCAGAAGGCCTGCAAAAATAGACTGGAGATACCCTGAGCATACCAATTGGGCCGCTGGGTGGACGGGCGGCTCTGCATCCTCCCGAGAACTCTCCTGCCCAATGTCGTGCTGTAGGTGAAGAAAGAGCTCGGCCCCTGAACTGTCACAATCTCTGGCCATCTCCACTCTCCTGGGTCCCAATCAAGCTCTGACAAGGCCCCCCCCTCCCAGAGCCAGAGTCGCCATAACTGTAGCTGATCCTGCTCTATACTAGGATCGGTCTGCCAAACCTTCCCCACGAGGCCTACGACCCGAACCCTCTACCATGGGAGGAGGGGGTCGATGAGCACATCCTCTCTCTTGAGTCGGCCGTCCCCCAAAACCGTGAAGAAGGAAACAGAGGTGTTGTCCATCCGACCTGCAACCACCAGTGGGATGCCACGGGGGGTGAACTGTCCCAGCCAACGGTCATCACCAGGCATGAGGATCTGAATCTCGGGTGGAACCAACCAACCGGCTGGAATCGCTCCGTCTATCTCTGTGCGTCTCGCCTGAGCTCCACGGGCACCTCCAGCTGTGGCTGCTAGAGCAACGGTCTCCAAGTGTCTATACGTGTCCCTCCAAACTCGAAGGGACCAGGCTGGCCCCCGCATCCAACCATCCCACCTGATGTGTGATCTCTCCCCCAGCTAAAGGCCCATGGCATCTCTGACCTGATCGTTCCAGATGAGCGGCTGGCGGTCGATCTCCTCCTGACAGCTAGGAGGGGACTGTATGAGATTGAGGTAGAGCCGCCTCCAAACCATGAGAAGGCTACGAATGAGCGGGGAGCGGGTGTGAGTGAGCGGGGCAGAAGTGAAGATCCACCTGAGGGACGGTAGCCACTCTCCACCTCGGCGCGGGACGCAAGAACCGATCCCCTGCTGAAGTAACATCTTCCACGTTTGCACCCCCGGGGTCAAAAGCCGTGGATAACCAACTTGCCCAGCAGGGCCTGACTCTGAAGCTCAGGATCGATGACCCCCAAGCCACCCTCAGCCTGCAGACGAATGACTGTCTGCCAAGCTACCCTGGCTCTGGTATCTTTGAGACCGTCCCCCCCAGACCACAGGAAATTCCGGACCAACCTCCTAAGCTGTGCCATGCTGGATCTCGAGAAACACCACCAAGAGGCCACATACCATGCCATGGCTAGGAGAACCTGGTTGACTACAAGAGCATGACCTGCAAGAGAGAGCTTAGCAGTGCTCCAGAAAGCCAGCTTCTGTCGAATGGAATCTAGCACCGGGAGAAACTGCTGAGCTGGCGTGATATCCAGGCCGACCTGAAAGCCGAGATATCTAGCTATCTGTCCCCGCGGGATCCACTTGAAACCCAAAAACCTCCCCCACTGTGAGCACGCCCCGGGGTTTGTGAGAAACCAACTGATTTGTTCCAGTTGCTTTTCGCAACGGCTGCCAAACAAAAGACCTCTAGGGCCAGCCTCAGTGTGCCCACCCACTTGTACAATGCCCATGTATACTCGTATATATATGATAGAGGAATAAGTTGGAGTAGCTTTTGCTCCACCACTTTTGGTGTCTCCTTCCCTTTGTGGGGGTTAAAGGTCACTGTGCCTTAACCCCAGTTATGTACAATACTCAAACACATATATAAATGAATGAAAAAGAAGATTAGGGTGGTTCTGCACCCACCAAAACTTGTGTGGCTCTCTGTCTCTCTCTCTCCTTCTTCCATTCTTGCTTCCGTTGAGAGCACTCTCAACTGGTATCAGAGCCCGAGTGATCTAGCTGAGCGTGCGTGAATGCTTGGAAGCTCAGCAGCTCTGTGGGAGGAAGGAGAAGCTTTGTGGGAAGCTTTGTGGGTGACTTTACTTGCATCCGAGTGTGCAGAGACCTTGGAGGAACCTTTGGAAAAGTCACTTTGGCTTTGCGAAGTGGTTTTGAGAGCCTGTTAAGAGCTTTCAAAGAAAAAGTCGTTTTTTGAGCTTTTCCCTGTTCCGTTCGATGACAGAGACTCCGTATTGACTTGTAGAGGCAACTATTGCTTGCTTTTGGTGTCCACATTACTTCAGGAGCTTGGAAACACCTTCATTCTTGAATCTGAGATCATTTCAGTGGATTTCTGACTCACTGTGTCAATTCCTGCGTTTTTTGCCCGGGTGTTGGAACTCAAGTTTGGAGCAACCATTTGCAGATCTGTCAGTTCCGGTGGACTCAGGAGGTCCTAAAACTTCTATGTTGCTCATCATTCGCACTCCGGTGGAGTTTACAGATAGCTCTGTTTCCAAAAACGTTTTTCATTCCGTGTGTTGGACCCAGTGATTGAGGCCACGGTTTCCAAAACCGTCTGTCCCATTGCGTTTCGGACGCCCAAAAACCCCTACCTATCAGTTCTTGCGTGATTCAGTGGAGGATTTTCAGAGTTATAAATCTCTGTGTATTCGATTTCGTCTGTCTGTTATGCATTTTTCATACTAAGGTTTTGAAACCTTAGATTTATGCCACATGGCAGTGGATAAGTGTTGACTCCCATTTCTCACTCATCGGTTGGGATTTTGGAGTTCTGGCAGAAGAGAGATATTTGCAGATTTTCTTGCTGGTTCCGATTATGCAATGGCGCCCATGTTTTGAGGCATCTCAGGTTCTATTTTCAGTAGCGCTCATTACCTTGGGACTATGATTTCTTGAGCATACCTTATGCAGATCACTCTGGTTGCAGTTTGAGCAGTGTGCGCTCATTCGTGGTATGCATTGGGTTGCAGTGGATGATTTATAGGCCATTTGGATGCATTGCGGTCCTTGTTGGATGCGCTGATAGGCCCAAATTGCCTTGTGGGATGCTATTTTTATGGACACTTTGCACATGGATGCTATTTTATACTGAGGGACAGCTTTGAAACATTGCAGGTGATGCACTGATAGTGCTATGCTCTCTTGGATGAGACATTATTGATGCATATGCCAGTGGACAGTGTTTATGCTTGAGTCATTTGGCACTTATTGGCATTTTCTTTTGGGCCAGATTTGCTCATATGGATGCATAGTATATGCACATGAGTCAGATGCTTTGAGCTTTGAGTTTTGGTGATATTTCACTCTATTGTGGCATACACATTTGGGTGCACCTAGTATTTGGTGTGATTCTCTCTTGAGGCACTAGCATTTGGGATTTTGCTTTATTTGCATCATGGCATCCTCTTCCATGTCTGAAAAGGAGTTTTTTAGCATTAAAAAGTTTGATGGGACAAACTTTTCTTTGTGGAAAGAACAAATAAGGGATGTGCTTATTCAAAAGAAGCAAATTAAACCCTTGGCAAGGATTGAAGCTAAGCCTGCAAATATGTCTGAGGATGATTGGAATGAGTTGGATGCATTAGCAAAGTCTACTATTAGACTTCATCTTGCAGAGTCAGTTTATTTCACAGTAGTAAATGAGCAGACTACGGAAGATTTGTGGAAGAAACTGTGTGCCACTTATGAAAAGGAAACTGCCTCTAATAAAGTTTACCTCATGAAGAGGTTGTTTGAGCTGCAAATGAAGGAAGGGGTCTCCATTGCTTCTCACTTGAATGAATTCAATATTATTTTCAGCCAGCTTCAGGCTCAGAAAATGAATTTTGATGCAGAGACTAAGGCAATATTTCTCTTATGTTCATTGCCATCCTCATGGGATACCTTCCGTACAGCTGTCAGTAACTCTGCACCTGGTGGAGTACTGAAATTTGATGATGTTGTGGGTAGCTTGTTGGCCGAGGAGATTAGACGGAAGTCTATGGATGGCAACAAGCAGGATGCAGCCTTAAATGTGCAAAGGGGCAGATCACAATTCAGGGGGAAGTCCCAAGAAAGAGGGAAGTCACGTAGCAAATCCAGGGCACGGAACATTGAGTGTTACCATTGTGGCAAGAAGGGCCATATGAAAAAGGATTGCTACAAGCTGAAAAGAGAGCAAAAGGATAAGAAAAAGAATGCAAATTGGGGTGCAAATCAAAAGGAAGAGAGTCCAAGGGAGGACAAAGGAAAAGTGAAGATCGAGGAGATCAATGCAGTCACACATGATAGTGACAATGATGTTCTCTTCATGTCTAGTTTATCTGCAGAGTTGCTTACCACTTCAGATGATGCATATTCCCAGGATTGGATTTTGGATTCTGGTGCTTCATTCCATGTTACTCCCCATAGGGAATGGTTCTCCACTTATGATAGTGGAAAGACAGGTTGTGTGCATCTTGGAAATGACTATGCATGTGACATAGTGGGAGCAGGTGACATAAAGTTTTCTTTTGCAAATGGGTCTGCATTTGTTTTGAAACATGTGAGACATGTGCCTAAGCTGACCAAGAGTCTTATTTCAGTGGGTCAGCTAGATGATGCTGGTTTTCACACCACTTTTGGCTTTCAAATTTGGAAAATTCAAAAGGGCTCTATGCTTTTGGCCAGGGGTGCCAAGTGTGGGACTTTGTATCCCTTACATGTATCAGGGGTATTTGATCATGTTGTTGCAATAACCGAGCAGCCAAGCACTTCTTTGTGGCATTGCAGGTTGGGGCACATGAGCCAGAATGGAATGAAACTCTTATGCCGTTTGGGTTATGTACCGCATTTGAGTTTCTCTGATTTTGAATTTTGTGAGCACTGTCTCTATGGGAAGCAGACTAAATCAGCCCATAAAAGAAGGGGAAAGAAAGAGTTTGAAATGCTTGATTTGGTGCATTCAGACGTATGTGGTCCCATGCCTACACGGTCATTAGGCGGGGCTGAATACTATGTGACATTCATTGATGATGCAACTAGGAAAGTGTGGGCTTATGCTATAGCTCGGAAGAGTGATGTGTTCCAGGTATTTCAGAAATGGCTGGCCTTGGTTGAGAATCAGTTAGGTAGAACGCTTAAATGCCTACGGACTGACAATGGTGGAGAGTATCTCTCTCATGACTTTCAGCATTTCTGTGATACACGTGGGATTAAGAGGGAGCTCACATCCCCTCATACTCCAGAGCAAAATCCAGTTGCAGAAAAGATGAATCGTACCATTCAAGAAAGGTTGCAATGCATGCTTTCCAATGCAAGTCTTTCTGGTGGTTTTTGGGCTGAGGCAATGAAGACTGCAGTGCATGTGATCAATAGATCACCTAGTAAGAGTTTGGATGGTGGTATTCCTGAAGAGGCATGGAGTGGCAAGAAGCCCTCTTACTCTCATTTGCGTATATTTGGGTGTGAGGCATATGCACATGTGCCAAAAGAGCTTCGAAAGAAGCTAGATCCTAAGTCTAGGAAATGCATCTTTCTGGGTTATGGTGAAAGTGGAGAGATGGGCTATCGTCTCTGGGATCCAGAAGCAAAGAAGATCATACGCAGCCATGATGTGGTCTTCAATGAGAAAAAGATGCATAAGGCACCCATGAGGGATGTGGAAATGAGAAACATAACTTTCCAGGATGTGAATCCACCTACATATGTTGATAGACAGCAAGCTGTCCATGCACCAAATGTGCAAGAAATGGTGCCACCAAGTACTCCCACAGGTATACAATCAAGGGTAGATGATGGATCATCTATTGGTGGAAATGATGAGCCAAATGTGGCTGATATGCAGGTGGGACAGCAAGCTGAAATGCCCTTGAGAAGATCATCTAGAGTGTCTAGACCGCCTGATAGGTTTGTTCCAGGGGTAGACTATGTGATGCTTACTGATTGCGGGGAGCCTTCTTGCTATAGAGAGGCTATGATGCGTGAGGATCAACGCAAGTGGGAGTATGCTATGCAATCAAAGATGAGTTCACTTATGAAGAATAAGACTTGGGACTTGGTTTCTTTGCCACATGGAAAGAAAGCATTGCCATGTAAATGGGTCTACAAAATGAAGGTCACAGGTGATGATGTGCCTAGGTACAAGGCCCGTTTGGTTGCTAAAGGGTTCAAGCAAGAGAAGGGTGTGGACTTTGATGAGATATTCTCTCCGGTTGTGAAGATGACCACACTTAGATGCATGCTTGGACTAGTGGCAGTAGAGGATATGGAGCTTATGCAAATGGATGTCAAGACAGCTTTCTTGCATGGGGATTTGCATGAGGACATCTACATGGTGCAGCCGGAAGGCTTTGAAGAAAAGGGCAAAGAGCATTTATTTTGCAAGCTGAAAAAGAGTCTCTATAGTCTTAAGCAAGCACCTAGAGAATGGTATCAGAAGTTTGATGCTTTCATTCGGTCCCAGGGTTTTAGAAGGAGTGAAATTGATCACTGCCTCTACACTAAAAGGGCTAAGGATAGTAGCCTGATAATCTTGGCACTATATGTGGATGATATGCTATTGGCTAGCAAGAATACTTATGAGCTAGATGCATTAAAGGCCAAGTTGCATGAGGCCTTTGATATGAAGGATTTGGGACTTGCAGATCATATTCTTGGTATGCGCATCACGCGTGATCGGAGTAGGAAACTCCTTTGGCTTTCACAAAAAGAGTATGTTACAAAAGTATTGCAGCGTTTCAATATGGAGGGGGCGAAGGCAGTGAGTACTCCATTGCCTCCATATGTGAAACTGAGTCATACAGATAGTCCCAAATCAGATGAGGAGAGGGCCATGATGGCCAAGGTTCCTTATGCATCAGCAGTTGGGAGTCTTATGTATGCTATGATAGCTACTAGACCAGACATTGCATTTGCAGTGGGAGTTGTTAGCCGGTATGTGGCTAATCCAGGAAAGAGGCATTGGGAGGCAGTTAAGTGCATCATGAGGTACATGAAGGGTACCAAGGAGATGTGCATTTGTGCTTTGGTAAAGGAGACATGCGTGTACTTGGGTACACAGATTCAGACTATGCAGGGCATGTGGATAGTAGGAGATCCACTTCTGGTTATGTGTTCACCTTTGCAGGTGGTGCAGTGTCGTGGATGTCTCGTGCACAGAAGTGCGTGTCTTTGTCTACCACAGAGGCTGAGTATGTTGCAGCCACAGAGGGTTGCAAGGAGGCTATATGGCTTGATTGGCTAGTGGGAGATTTGGGGATTCATACAGGTGTACCGACATTGCATAGTGATTCCATGAGTGCTATTCAGCTAGCACGGAATCCAGTCTTTCATGCAAAGACCAAACACATTGAGGTCAGGTACCATTTCATCAGGGAGGTACTTGAGGACAAGCGCATAGAGCTTGTCAAGGTTCATACAGATGATAACCCTGCAGATATGCTGACGAAGAGTCTACCTAGTCAGCGGTTTGAGTATTGTCGTGTATTAATGGGCATTGGATAGTATGCTCACTGGTTGTTCT
Source organism: Dipteris shenzhenensis (assembly GCF_047967505.1). Lineage (NCBI taxonomy): Eukaryota > Viridiplantae > Streptophyta > Polypodiopsida > Gleicheniales > Dipteridaceae > Dipteris > Dipteris shenzhenensis. The sequence continues at coordinate 33,429,665 of NC_141613.1, forward strand.
CCCTTAAAGGCACATTGTCCTTTAAGTGGGAGGTTGTGGGGGTTAAAGGTCACTGTGCCTTAACCCCAGTTATGTACAATACTCAAACACATATATAAATGAATGAAAAAGAAGATTAGGGTGGTTCTGCACCCACCAAAACTTGTGTGGCTCTCTGTCTCTCTCTCTCCTTCTTCCATTCTTGCTTCCGTTGAGAGCACTCTCACCCTTTGTGTGTGCTCTCCTCTCCCACATCTTTCAATCTCTTTTTCCCTCCTTTCCTTCTCTTCTTTTCCCCCTCTTTCAATCTCTTTTCCCCTCTTCCTTCTCTTATGTTTATGCTCTTTTCCCCTCTTCTTTTTCCCCTCTTTCAATCTCTTTTCCCCTCTTCCTTCTCTTCTTTTTCCCTTCTTTCAATCTCTTTAACCCTCTTCCTTCTCTTATATTTATGCTCTTTTCCCTCTTCTTTTTCCCCTCTTTCAATCTCTTTTCCTCTTTTCCTCTCTCTTTCCCCCTCTCTTTCCCCTCTTTCAATCTCTTTTCATAAGCATATGTATTTGCCTATGCTTATGCTTATGCATGAGCATATGCTCATATGCTCATGCATAAGCACAAGCTTATGCTTTCTCTCTTTTTCTTTTATGCTCATATGCTCATGCATAAGCATAAGCATATGCTTTCTTTCCTTTTCTCTTATGCTTATGCCCTTTTTCCCTCTTCCTTCTCTTATGCTTATGCTTATGCATGAGCATATGTCTCCTTCTCCTTCTCCTTCTCCTTCTCCTCTTCTCCTCTTTTCCTCTCTCTTTTTCCCCCCCCTCTTTCAGCATATATATTTGCCTATGCTTAAGCTTTCTCTCTTTTTATTTTATGCTCATATGCTCATGCATAAGCATAAGCATATGCTTTCTTTCCTTTTTTCTTATGCTTATGCTCTTTTTCCCTCTTCCTTCTCTTATGCTTATGCTTATGCATGAGCATATGTCTCCTTCTCCTTCTCCTTTCCTTCTCTTCTTTTTCCCTCTTTTTTTTTCTTTTCATAAGCATATGCGTATGCGTATGCCTATGCTTATGCTTATGCTTATGCATGAGCATATGCTCATATGCTTATGCATAAGCATAAGCATATGCTTTCTCAATGTATTCTCTTATGCATTTTTATTCTCTCTTTTTTCTCTTATGCATATTTGGTTATTTTCCTCTCTTTCAATCTCTTTTTCCCTTTTATTTATCTTCTTTTCCCCTCTCCTTCTCTTACGCTTCTTCTTCTCTTTTGCTTCTTATGCTTTCCCTCATATGCTTTCTGCTTCTTACCCGCTCTTGTTTTTTGTTTTTTTTTTTCCTGCTTGTGTTTACGTTAGACATGGGATCACGTCGCACGTCCGATGAGTACGAAAACCCTCGTAGGAGGAGACATCATGATCTCTATTCTTCAAAGGACTTTGATTCCTGTCAGGCGCCACCTCAGGGGCCTACCCCTACGACTACCCCTGGCCTGACTCCTCTTGGATGTAGCACTATGACTACCCCTCGGGGAACTCCTTTGCTAGTAGCCCATGGCTTTGTTGGGAGTCTCGATGAGTTTGTGGCACAGATGATCGATGAGGAGGCAGCGAGATTCTTCTCTTTGCTATCCCAGAGAGCCTCAGCAATTTCCTCTCCTACACCGACAGTTGGACCTATTGCCTAGCCGTCCCCTCTAGCCCCTTAGGCTGAGGGGTCATCACTTGGGTGTGCCCATCATAAGGGAAGGAAGAGTAGGAGGGGTCTCTTATGTTGTGCTGACTCGGGAGATGTAGATGAGTCAGCACACTCACATCCCTATAGGTCTCCACTTGGTCCTGAGACCCAGTAGTAGTCAAGTCCCTTGCCCTCTCCTACTCCCACTGCTACTCCTCGCTCTAGAAGCGCTCGTGCAAACACCACTCGCTCTTACTCTGCCACTACCATGAGTCCTCCTTACCCGATCGAGGACCTGTCCTATCAAATCACGACTGCTGGAGAGATAATAGAAGATAAAAAGGACGCAGCAGTGATGGCCACCATGAGGTGGTTGATGAGCCACTACTTCAGGAATGGCATAGCTACTAATTGGCGATATCAAGATGACCAAAAGAAGTAGGCGATCATCGATGAATTGAAAGCAAAATACCCTAACCCCCCAAATTGGGAGTTCAATGAGAATGACATGTGAGAGCACATGGGTTTGTCTTGAAGCATCATAGGTCAACCTTGCGTACTTCCATCGCAAAGGGGAGGGCTAAACCCAGCTGGGCAGACAAAGTTGATTGGAAGTTTTTCAAGAAGCAAAACAAAGACCATCCCAAAATGTTTGAGGGTCAGAGGAGGGTTGCGAGGAGATGGCTGGACGCCGTAGGTACTTCGCACTTTAGTGCAGGCGGACGGTTGGCATTCGAGGAAACCGTGGTAAGTCTACTTCTTCTCATTTAATATATTGTTCTATTTGTTTTACTACATATTGCATGCACTTTATCTAACTCTCGTAAATTGGGCCCATAGCAAGTTGCGATGGGTTGCCTTCCTACAGACACAGAGACGAGACATGTGTTTCACATAGGAACAAAGCCATGGTTTATTGAGCAGGAGGCAATGGGAGTGACAATCGATTGGGCTGCGGTGGCTACTCACATGGTATAACCTACTCCTACTTGTAATCTTACTTTTTAAATTGTTTTATTCTTTAAGTTCCAATCTAAGTTCCAATTAATATGGTTTCAGTCTTAGAATCAAAGCTCGAGCATCCCATCAGCGGAGGTGAGCGGTGATAATGAGGGATTAGGCTACGCCTTCGATGAGGGCCAGGGATCAGGCGCAGCTCACGAGGCCAAAAAGACGAGGACGAGGACGAGGACGATTCGGATGAGCAGTAGTAGTAGTAGTAGTAGTAGTTTGCATATACTCTTCCATGTATATGCTTTTGTATATCAGGTTGTTTGAGCAATTTTGTATCACCCTTTTCGAAAGGGTAATTTTGTAACAAACAATGCTAATATCTTTGACATGTATATGCTTCTGTCGCTCGATCGGTTCATTTGAGCGATTTTGTATCACCCTTTCCATAAGGGAAATTTTGTAATAAATATCTTTTTTTGGTAATTACTAAATAAAAAACATTAGTGGGGCAAAACAACGCTTGCTATGGCCTTGTTTAGCCCCACTAATGTTTTTTAAATCTTATGTTAATCATTGCTATATAGCGACGTTTACCAACATTGCTATATAGCAACGTTTACCAGCGTCACTATATAACGACGCTCATATAGTGACCATTCTTTTTCGATGCTTACAGTGACGTAAATAACAACCTTTGCGCCCATCAAAAAAAAAAATTTAGTGTAAAAAACGTTGGTATTTTTGTCAGAAAAGGGCCTATTCCTTGTAGTGATAGAAGTTGCAGGAAGAGTGCAAGGGAGATAGAAATGGTCAAGAGGGATAGAAGATGAAACATCGAAGGAAATAGAATAGTAGAGGCTTGCATATGCAATCCGAGTGCAAGGGAGAAGGAAACGGTCAAGAGGGAAACAATGAAGGAAATGGAATAGTGGAGGCTTGAGTTGCAGTTCGAGCTCGAGGGGGTCACTATGTATAAACCCTCTATATCACGTGCGTTTAAGGCCTATTTCTAAAATCCCTTATCTGTAAATTTTTCATTTATAAGATGTATCCTTTTTCTATACAAATCTGTAATTTTTTTCTAACATTGTTTTGAATAACCCCTTATGTAAATTAACTTTTGTAAAATTTACAAATTAAAAATATCCTTCTGTTGAACTCACGTGACGGGGTTACATATGATGAGCGACCCCCCCGAGAGTTCGAGTGCAAGGGAGAAAGAATGAGAGGGATAGAAGATGAAACAATTAAGGGAAGCGGAGGCTTAAGTTTATAGCTCGAATACACTGTCAAGGTGAGAGCCACCGCGGTGGTTGGCCCAAATTTTGATTAATTCAAGGCAGCAGTACTACCTTGCATGGTAATGAGTGATTAGAGGTGGTGGCATCTAAGATTCCCAATGACATCTGTGGTGGTGGCTAAGATTCCACCAGATTGGTAGTTATTTACTAGCCACCGCAGTGGCCCACAACTACTTACCTTCCAGTTACTACCACCAGGCTTGCATGCATGGTTACTACGAGTGTGGTAAATTACCAGTCATTGGGCTTGCATGTTCAAGAGAGTACTAGAGTGCATGGTAATGAGTGATTAGAGGTGATTAGGCTTCATGTATTACTTTTGTGGGAATTATTGCCCTGTGATGGTGGCTCTCATTAGCCACGTCTGTCGTGGCTACGATTCCACCGGGCAGCCAATTAATTACCAGCCCACCGCAGTGGCCTGCTCACCCACCACTGGGCTTAAGCATGCATGATCACTACGAGTGTAATAAAAATTACCAGTCTCCGAGCTAACATGCTCAGTAGAGTACGACAGTGCATAGTAATGAGTGGTTAGAGGTGATTAGGCTTCATGATTTACTTTTGTGGGAATTACTGCCTGGTGGTGGTGGCTCTCATTAGCCATGTCTGTCATGGCTACGATTCCACTGGGCTGGCAGTTAATTACCAACCATTGCAGTGGCTTGCCACCACCGGGCTTAAGCATGCATGATCACTATGAGTACAATAAAAATTACTAGTCACCAGGCTCGCATGCTCAGTAGAGTACTAGAATGCATGGTAATGAGTGATTAGAGGTGATTAGGCTTCATGATTTACTTTTGTGGGAATTATTTCTCAGTGGTGGTGGCTCTCGTCAACCATGTCTATCCTAGCTACGATTCCACCGAGGTGGCAGCAGTTAATTACCAGCCACCACATAGTGTCTGCTTCATGATTACCAGCCCATCTGGGGTGGCACCTAAGATTCCACTACGGTGGCCTGCAATTAATATGGATGGAACCCAGGGCTCCAGCCACCACAGTGGCTCAAACTTTATAATATAATGTATAAGATCCATGGCATTTGGCATTTTACTACGTTACTCTCATCCCCTCCTACTTTGCTACTTTTCTCCACATGCTCTACTACTTTGCTCCATGCTCCCTTTTCCAACTCTCGTCACTCATTTGCTCCCCTTCTCATCTGCTACTCACCCACTCATCTTCACCATGCCTACTCTACTGCCCCCCCTCGATGCACTGTGATCCCAATGTTATATGCCTTCTCATATAAGGTGATTGTGTTGCACTCACCTGGAGTAGAAATGCTAGCACTAGTGGAGACCCTTCGTTCCCACAGTCGATTCCCCCCATATCTGCATATCACCACCTTAGATGACATGCTCACCTCGAGGACATGTCACCACCTTAGATGACATGCTCACCTTAGATGACATGTCACCACCTTAGATGACATGCACTCACCTGGAGTAGAAATGCTGGCACTAGTGGAGACCCTTCATTCCCATAGTCGATTCCCCCCATATCTGCATGTCACCACCTTAGATGACATGCTCACCTCTCACCTCTTTATGGTTGTGCTATATGGGTTCCCCCTAGACGTTGACGAAGGCCTCGATATTTTCACAGCAGAGTACTCTCGACTTTGGGGGGGGCCCTAATTTGAGTCCTGGCAATGTGCATGGTCTTCAGCCTCTCCATTGTTTCCTCTTTTTGGCTCCCTACAAAAATTTAATGCAACAAGCTAGACTGGAACAAATATTAAGTTGTACAAATTCCCTCTTTTGCTCAGACGAGGCTCATAACCACTCAACAATGGTTGGATATAATCTTTTGGCCTCTAAGGCTCTCAACGATCTTTTGGCTCACTGGATGTAATGTTTTGTTCTCTAAGGCTCTCAACAATTGCTGAGTTTTTATTACATTTATGGAATCTCTTTTTGTTCAATTTGAGGTTCTCAATATGCATTATTCTTAACTTTTATATTTGAATGGTTATGGTCACTAGATGTAATCTTTTGGCCTTTAAGGCTCTTAGCAATTGCTGAGTTTTTATACATGTAAGATCCTCAATTCAATTTTTGCTCGGTATAAGTTGTTAATTTTTATATAACGTGTTATTAGATGTAGATGTACATTGTAATCTGGATGGCACCAGCGGGCCTCCAGTCACCACGGTGGCTCAGAATACTTTTGCCCTCATTTATATTTACTGCAATAAGGACTAAAATACCAATAAAGTAGGACTACAATTTACTTGGTTCATGACCAAAATAGCACTAAAATAGCTCCAACGACCCATGGTTGTGGTTGCATCTAGAAAAATAAAATTAAACTTTCAAAAAATTCAATTGACGATATGGCCCTTGAGGGGTCCCCTTGAGAGGCAAGGGCCATATCGACAGGCATAAATATGGCATGTTAATATGGCCCTTGCCCCTAAAGGGGACCCCTCAAGGGCCATATCGTCAATTGCATCATTTCCTTATTTGCACAAGGAAATACATTTTCCTTGGTACACAAATATATACCTCCAAGAACCAGCACGGTGGCTGTCATAGACCTCATTTTGTTTGCCAATGTGTTGGTTGTCATAGACCTCCTCTTGTAATACATAAAAATAGGTAACGGAGCTATAACTCCAAGAACCAATGCAATGGTCTCTCCAAGACAACCTTGAATTCTAGGCGATGACAGGTCGTCAGACCAAATACTGCGCTAAGGTGCGATGCTCAAAATGATAGACTGTGTCTCATTATTATGCCGAAAATCATCGCGGTGGTCTCTCCAAGCCAACCTATGATTTGCATGGGCAAAGCTGCGGCAAAAGGCTGCACGATAACAGGTAGTCAGGCTAGAGACTGCATTGCGCTGGTGTTCAGAATGATAGATTCTATCTCATTATTATGCCAAGAACTAGCACGGTGGTCTCTCCAAGCCAACCTTGAATTTTAACGATCTGCATGGGTGCGGTGCCCAGTGACAGGCTGCACAATGATAAGTGGTCAGGTGGCTCAGGCCATAGTCTACTTTGCATGAAGCAGTGCAAAGTTCACGATGTAGAATAGAGCTGCTATGTGTCGAGCTTTGCGGTGTTCAGAATAAATAGATTGCGTCTCATTATTATGCCAGTGCGGCATCATGACGTCAGGATAATTTTCGGCGAGAGTGCAGGTCTGTGCAAAATTTAAATATTCACCTAGGAGCGCATCGCATTGTGGCCCAAAAATGGCCTCGAAAATAGTTTCGCGATTGGCTACACCCAAGCAAGCATTGACCCGTGATAGTTTTGGGCATTCTTTATACTTGAGCTTTTTTGTGTAGAGGTTTCTTTTATAGACTCCCTTAAGCAAAAAATTAGAAGCTCCTCAAGGATTTCTTGGCTCTTTTATGAATCCGAGATAAATGATCTTAGTCTAGCAAAGACTTAGTTGCCATGCAGAAAAGAATAGATCATATGGGTACTATAGTTTTTGAGACCTTATTGCAATTGTTATGTGTGATAAGGCTTAAAGCATCATCTTAAGCTTTCCCTTTACTAATCTTAACCTTTGATATAAGCTCTGTCTTTACCAATTTTAAATTTATTATCTTTAAAGTCATTCTAATACTTCTTAAGTGGGATACGTTTCCATGTATATTTACATTTTCTATGGAAGTTTCTTAAGTAGGACAACTTGCCATGGATATGTATATCTCTTAAGTTGCCATGGGTTAAGTTACCATGGAAGAAATCACTATGGTTCTTAGGTTTCCATGGATATTTAGGTCTCTTAGGCAGGACAAGTTCTCAAGAAGATACCACAGATATTGCTATAAATGTTGCTCGGTGCTAATTATGGTTTCCTCTAGCATAAAGTAGATTTATTACTTTTATGTTTGGGAGAAGCATGAATGGCACCCAAATGGTGATTTTCTAAGTTAACAAGTGTTTGAGCGGTAGTATTTCATCCCCTTGGTTTCTTGGGAAAGGATTTTTGATTTGCGACTTGGAACACACACAATCACACACGCTTGTGCGCGTGCATCATGCATGTACACACACATGCACACACGCAACACACACACACACACACACATGTGCATATGCAGGCACACGCATGCACGCACATGCACATGCAAATAGGCATGTGTCTGCGTGCACACACACACACACACGCACATGCATGCACATGGACATGCACATGTGCACACCTACACGCACATGCACACACACACACAAAAAAAAGCAGAGCACATATTAATTAGAAGGTGGTGATATTAAATAAACAATTGCAAACCTCACAGCCAACCCCATCAGACACCCACAACCTACATACTTGCTAATAAAAAAGAACCACATACGTGACCTCGATTGATGCACTTAAAAACAAAAAACAAAGAAAAATGAACTAGAAAACTCACCAAGAAAGCTCAAGACACTCATGAATGGTGAATCAAGGGAAGAACGTGATTGAATGATGTGAATATGCTCTTTTATGACATTTTGCTAGTTTACCACTCGATAAATGAACAAACTATCAGATGCCACATGGAAGAATGAAGAGATGTAATTGGTTAAATTAAACGTGTGGTAACTCACATAAGCTGCACAGTGTTTTTGGTTGTGGTAAATATAATTAATTTGTGGTGTTAGTTTATATATGTGGTTAGTCAACCAATTTCTTGATGCATATTTAGAAATCACAATTTTTGTGATTTAAATGGTCTTTTGCAATTTAAATACGGTTAAATTATATTTTTTGAATAAATAATGCTCTTAAAGAAACCGCGGATGTTATAATGTAGTTTGTTTTCTTTTAACCTTTTAAAGAATTTTTCTAAATTAGACTTTTATCTGAACATTACTTATATAGAGACGATGTGATGGAGTATAGTTGCTACCTTTTTCCAAAATGATGTGCAAAAAAGTTGCACAAGCATCACATTCATGACTATTAACCTTAATTTTTTCATTTTTTGTGTCCACATAAAGTCCAATAAAAAATATCTTAAGTAAAAAACTATCATTTATTTATATGTTCATAGATTTAAGTCATACAAGCATCACATTCATGAGTGTTATCCATAATGTTTTCATTTTTTGTGTGCTTATAGAGTCTAGTAAAAAATATCTTCAGTAAAAAAATATTGTCTATTTATATGTTAATAGATTTTTTGGTTCCAAGCTGCATTTGTTCCCAAATTTTGGTAAAATATCAACAAACATATTTTGGATGTGACAATAGATAACTATATCATACACGCACAACTTTGACATGTTAGCCCTTCCATTATATATTGTCTTATGACACATGCAACTTTATGGAGTGTGAATTTGTTAATTAAAAGATAGAAAGTCCTCCTCTTTAAAAAAATGTACAACAAACTCATTAAGTGATGTAGCACTTATACTTTAGAACCATCCATACTATATAAATTTTAGAAAGTGCTTATTTCTTGCCTTTATCAAATCACAAATTTCATTGATTTGGTAACTAGCCTCTAGATTTTATAAGACATTTGGGAGTAGGGACCCAAATACTCCCACTAAATAAAGTATTTTAGTCTTGAGACACAAGGGGGGGATTTGTATTCTACTTTTAGTTTTGTTGGAAAATGGGTTGTGTATGCACTCACATGTTGAAATACCCACAATGCTTGAGTTGGACTTGACACATTGGTATATTGTTACATTGTTTAAGGTTTTTTTTAACTTTACATGGCTTAAAGTTTACAATGTTGTAAGTGATGATTTAGTGGACAATCATGAGAATGTTAAGCTTGTTAATTTTCCTTCATTGTCTAGGAGGAAGTGAGGCATGTGCTTGAATTAAAGTAGTGCAACTACACAAACATTTGAGTTGAAGTGTGATAGAAATGTCTAAGATGAGATTTCTTATTAAGTATAAACATGTGACCAAATATTCTTCATACATGATAATTGGAGAAACGGACAAATTGGAAAAAGGAGTAGCTTATAGAATCTCCAAGGCATGATAAGGGATAGATGGACAATATGTTGAAATGGACTTTTCATAGAAAAGTCAATATAGCCATAATAAAAGGTTCATGACCCGCATCTCTACCTAACCAAAGTCATGAATAAGAAAGTAGAAAGTATATAGAAATTCTTGGATTGTAAATCAAAATCAAATCATCAGCATTTTTGAACTTGATTCAAGTTGGCTCATAATTTAAGGCCTAAGTCGTAGAGCTTTGCAGGCCGAAATGTGAAGACCTACATGGATGTCTTTTAAAACATCCCACAATATTGGAAGTATTATTCTAGCTTTTGGGGTTTAATGAACATCATGTGCTATAGGATTTGGACATGAGATATGTTTTTATAGAGAGATCTACTATATGTAGGTGTAACATACTACTTAAGTCCACATAACATATCTCACATTAACATTCAAAATTATTAAAGTATTAGCATGAGATAGAAAAATCTCTATAAGTAAGGCCAAAAATAGTTAAGGAGGCATATGATTGTAGGTACAATAATCCCACGGAGCAACGTAGTACAATTCACATTTCATAAAGGAGCATGGGAATGTGTCCTAAGTCTTGGGTACCTTTTGTCTTTGCAACTTTAGGGGTGATTGAATAAAAGGTGAAAGAAGCTAGTAAGGCAATTACTCTTTGTAAGGCAATTAAAGGTCATGAGTGAATCAAAATGTCGGTGGATTTCATAAAGTTAGTGAGGCATCACTTGTAGTGTTCATTTTTCACTTGAGGTATTCCCTTTTTTACCAAGAAATATTTCTTAGTTTTCAGTTCAAACCCAGTAGCGTGAATTGCATTTATATTTGTATTGAACTTCATGCTCATCTTTGAGAAGGTGTCAAAAGTTAGTTTATATGTGAGGTTTTATTTCATCGGGTTTTGGATTGGAATTGGGAATGGCCATGTATGCCCACTCAAGGAAAGTGTTATGCAATAGATTTTTCATAATATGTAAGTATAGCTTGTGTGAAGAGAGCGTTTATCAAATTTTTAATAATACAAGGGCTTGTCGGTTCGATCTTTTGGTTTTGTGTATGGGGACATCAATTATAGCTACAAGTTTCATACCTGTGGTATTTGCCACTAAGAAAAAGCAACGTTCTCGGTGTTTATAACTAACCTTCTAAAAGTTGAGGGAAGGGCAGGGTGTTTTTATATTCTATTCCATGTTTGAGATGAGGGGTGTTTCCAAAAATATAAATTTAGGTTTCTGGAAAAATTACAATTGGCCGACGCATAAGGAGTGTTACAAAATTTGTAAGTTTATGAACAAATTGCAATGAGGGTAGAGGAGTGTTCTCAAAAATGTAAATTTGCAGGCTCTCGGATAAATTACAACTAGGAGTGACGATCGAAAAAATCGAAGGTTTTGTGATTTGCCGCCGTGAAAAAAGCATAGCAATTTTGCAATTCACAGAGAGTGAACCTTGGCCTTTCCCTCATAGTAGATATGAGCAAGCCAATGTATGAACTCTCGAGTGGTTTTCAAACAAATTACAACCAAGACCCCGAGGACCAAAAAAATCGAAGGTTTTTAATCTGCACGTCGTGAAAAAAACGTTGCAATTTTTTTAATTGGAAGAGGTATGCTCATTTATTCCTCCAAAACTAGCAAAATACATGTCATACACAATGCTCTGTAATTGAGCTCAAACCGCCTCATCAGGCCAACTAACCACTAGCCATCTAACTTGTATAGCTACATCCATGGCTGCCTGCTTACATGACAAAGAAAAAACAGCAGGTCTATTGATCGGAGCCTCATAGCGGGGGCGACCCAAATCCTATAAGACGTCGCATATCTAATGACATCCCATACAGTCGATTTGTTCAGCACCAAAAATAGCAGCACCTTTGGAAATGAAGTCTAAACCCAAAGTTTTAGCATAGTGCAGCCGGACAGTGCTCCAAATGTTTCGAACCCAGGATAATACCGTAGCAATTTTCTAGAGTAAACATGGGGCTTTCGTGCGACGTGAACACAACGATGAGCTATGGAGTCACGAGTGGTGTTCAAAATACGTTGGGTGATGGTAAAATGATGAGAAGTTTGACTGTGGGTTTGACGAAGTGGGTGGGCCCGGGGGGCGTAGAGGGGGAAATGATAGGGAGCAAAGGCTAAAAAGAGGGGTGCCTAGGGGGTACACGACCTACGACCACCGTAGACCATGTAATGATCAATGTTCACACTTGCTGCACTCCACGTTCCAGGCCACGCCACGTGGGCCCGCGCCCCGCTAATCATCGCGCAGGCCTTGTCCTCACTCCGGGGGACATGCTGACATGGCAGGCGCGGCGCCCGGATATGTGCCTGCCAAATCATTTGTCGTGTCGGCGGAGGCGGGGCCACACCCACGTGGGCAAGCGGGCGTGGAGTCGACGTGGCGGGCCCCGGGTGGTAGGGGCACGGTGGCGCACGTCCGTGGGGCCCATGGGGAACATGGGAAGGCGCATGCGGGGCTGTGAGGGGACACGGGGTGCGGGGTGGCCGGAAGGTGGGCCCGGGGGGACGACCGGAGATAGCCGGCGGTAAAGCTGACTGCGAACTGGCAAATTACCGGTTTGACCGGATATCATAATTATTGGCACGCGCGAGAGAATCATGCGATAATAATGGGGGGTACTTTCAACAAAATTCGGCGAGATCCGCGGCGATAGCGTGATTAAACAATCTAATGATTAGTATTAGTGGTTGAAAGCCGTTTTTGGGAGCTTTTTTAAAAACAAGAGAAAGTGAACGGCCCCTAGTACTTCCACTGTTTGTAAATACACTTATGTATTTATTATTTCCAGACATGTACACATATTTTACTTATCTACACATGTCTCATTCTTTTTAATTCAAAAAGATACGAACGGCTCCTAGTAGAAACGTAATAATAAACATAAATTTATGTATATGATATATAGAGGGATAATACTTTTAAAGGTTGGCTAGCTACTTCATGAGATGAGCGAGAGTCCACCTCAGCAACCCTCAGGTTTTTTCATAATTGTCCACTTCTTGTAGCTCGTGGGCTCAATCGACATGTGTTAGCCTCATGGAAGCCATACTCTGTCTCCGTAAGATGAGGTATAACTATGCAAATGTGTACATCATTATCTTGGCTGGTGGGGTGTGGGATGGGGTAGTCCATTGAATTTGTGATAAGAGGCATTGGAAAGTCCTTTGTGATCTTCGATATGATGGGCCTGCCTCCCCTAACTCCTCATCGGAGTCCTTTACTTTATGAGTGTGCTTATCAATCATGCAGATCATGCCCTCCTAGAAGGCCTACTTCAATGTAAGGTTTTATGATCTAGATTAGGTGGAGGTATGCAAGCCCATTACAACTGGCAACAACTGTTGTTATCCTTTAAGGTGAGGTTTGATAGGTCCCATTAGAACATAGGCATTTTTTAAAAAACAAATTCTTTGATATCACCATGTGGCAGAAGCAAGCTATTTGTGATTAATAAGTGCCTTGATTGGGTCATACTACTTGCTATTAGCAAGCACTCTTGATCTTCAACCCCATATGACATGCAAATGTGGAATAAAAATTAAGGGTCCTGACAACTTGGCATTCGACATGATACTAAAATGTCCTCAGCCTTAGATTTGTAGCACCACAAGAGAATAGGCACCCCAGATGTTGCAAAAATACATTACTTAAAAGATGCATGAGAGGGACTCACAAGGGAGTGGCTACTTGGCTATTTGGCATGGCCAAAGGTCACAAACCAAGTATTTGTGGCATAGAACTTGTACCATATTGTCTTGCCTTTTTTCACACACTTGGGAGCCAGGCTTGTAGCACACGAGTTCGAGCAAATGTATGTAGTAAGAAGTGGGACCAATGGGGTTACAAGGTGGATGATCATATTTGATTCGTAGACCCATCTAGTAGTCATTGCCGAGATGTGCTTGCATTGCGTTCAATTATGCACCATCATCAACAAAGCTCAGCAAGTGTGTGACAAATTAGTCGAGATCAAGGGGGCACTGTGACATGCCACTGACGAGTGCTTTGACAACCTACCTCCCCCCCCCGCTCAACACACCCCACTCCAACAACCTTGGTCAACTACTAGGGGCCAGCTGCTCGTGACCTACATTGACAAGCATCCAAGGAGTGCAAGCAACCACCAGCTCAGGTGGGTGAACGCCCAAGCCGTCTGAGCCGCCATTCTTCCATGTAAAGTCCTATAGTTTTCTTATTTGCGAGAAAATGAAATATTTTAATTTTTAAAAACCTCCAAAGAAAGGGCTTAAAAAAAAAAAACGAACTCCTAGACCAAATGAGAGAAGAAGAGACATCCCTTAACCAAGGGTGAGAGGAGAAATGTGGTGAGACAGCCATTTAGTGTGACTTGTGAAATCTAAGCAGCTAAATCTCTATATATAGAGAGCGAGTCATCGTCTTCATCTTCTGATATCAGTGTTTTTCTGTGTACACACTACGTAGAGAGCGCTGCTGCAGCATCGTTCTCACCTCCCAAAACACCATAGCTTTCTCGCCCTCCTTCACTGCCCTTTTCGACCAGCTGCCTTCTTCCAAATCCTTGTGACCTTCCTATGTTATCTTCAACATCTTCACCACCCGGAGGAAACTCCTAAGCTCTCCTACATCCCAGCCGGAGCTTCCTACACCCCCCCTCTAGTTCTCTCAGCTCCCTCTTTCGTTCCCTATCGAAAACGATACCCCTCGCTCTCATCCTCCTAACGATTATCCTTATCGTCCCTCCTTGTATAAGATCATATCTTTACCCAAGATCTCATCACCCTCTCGGATCGGTTCTAGCTGTAGCTGTACGTCCTTCGCACACCCAGCTTTTGCCCGCGATGCAGACCTTCTCCGACTGTAAAGATCAGGTGCTACGCCTCGGAGGTCCTCCTCCTGCTTGCAATACTGCCCTCGGCCTTGGCTTCAACAGCAGTAGCTTCTCTTCGCCTGCTGCCTCCCTCAGCATGGCTTCCACTCCTTCCAATAAGGTCTCTCATGAAGCTCCCATCGCTGCTGCTACCCCTCTCAATTTCGGGTTCCCCAACTTGGGTTCTCAAACCAAACTCGACGAAGGATGCGCTCGGCAAGCGTTGGAGCTCCTGCCTCTCCGCCCAACATCATTTCGGACGGTCGATCCTTCTCCTGCCCCTCGCTTCATGTGGCAGCCCCGCCCAGTTGCTAGTAACAACACGAGCCCCGCTGCCAGAGGGATAGACATGAATCTAATCCCGTCGAGTGCCGACTGCGATGACGCAGCGGAATCTTCCCAGACGGGCGTCTTCTCGCCCTTTCCGACGGAGTCCGTGTGCAGGAACGACAACGGTCTTTCATTGAAGCGGGAGAGGGAGAAGACGTCCGATCTGGAGCAAGATAGGACCTGTGAGGTTAGTTCGAGAGGAAGCGATGAAGAGGAGGGCACAGGAACGAGGAAGAAGCTCAGGCTCTCGAAGGAGCAGTCGGCGTTACTGGAAGAAAGCTTCAAGGAGCACAGTACGCTCAATCCGGTATTGCAACCTCTCACGCCTTCGCGTTGTAAAACCGTTAGGGACCTTGATATTTTAAGTCCTGTGTAAGTTCGGGCACACGCTACGGTGAGCTAAATCTGCAAACTGTTGGTGTGGACAGAAGCAAAAGAACGCGTTGGCGAAGCAGCTGAATCTGCGGCCACGCCAAGTAGAAGTGTGGTTTCAAAATAGAAGGGCAAGGTATGAGAGTATCTCAGTCGTGCTAGAGCCTTTGATCGTTGTGTAGGTTGCGTGCCGATGACATCATTTGTGTAGCCTTGTGCACTGCTAAACGAAAGCTGTAAACTGTGGGCATGATGCAGGACCAAGCTGAAGCAAACGGAAGTTGATTGTGAGCTGTTAAAGAGATGCTGCGAGTCGTTGACGGAGGAAAACAGAAGATTACACAAGGAGGTGCAGGAGCTACGAGCACTCAAGGTTGCATCGCCCTGCGTGATTGCCCACGACCTCTACATGCCGCTGCCTGCAGCGACGCTCACCATGTGCCCTTCCTGCGAACGTTTGGCCACACTGGACAACAGAACTCTGGGATTCGCCAAGCCTCAGCTGACTCACCACTTCTCGCAGCCTTCGGCTGCTTGCTAATCGCCATCGCCAAAGCTCGCCTCTCTGGATCACGCCTTTTGTCTTTATTTTGTGGCTCCTTCTGCATGCTTTCACTATGCATGCTTCCTTGCTCACTGTTTGCTTCATCATGTTATAATCATCCCTCTGCTAAACGCCCAGCTCCTCTATCTCAACACGAGGTTGCTCGGCCCTTGTATCAGCCCCTCTTATGCTCTCTTCGTCGGTTGTAGGGACTTCAGTCTCCCAGAAAATGCTATAGCAAACGCGAAATTGTCTTACGATATTGGACTCAGTGCCTTACCCCGGTTTTTGCTTTGCATTCTGCACTTTCTCTCGTCTCTCTCGTTTGGTTATTGATAGCTAGTCGTCAATGCGACTGCGAAACAGAAAACGCTATACGTATGATCCGGTGAACTTGTAGGATCGAGATGCCGGCATTTGCTAGTTTTGGATTTCGCAACTCGTTTGGCTATATGCATTCAGTTCTATGTTTCTATTGTGATTGATGAACGTAAGTTCTTCAAGAGACTATTTTTAGTGTAGGAAACTTTAGAGTTTGGACTTTAACCCTCGTTGGAACTTAAAATCAAGGTGGAAAGTTGGTCATTCACTACTCAAGCGATGGACATCATTTGTCTTTAGATTGCCTAGATGCATTTAAGTGAGTGCAATTCATTCTTCTGTTGTTATTTGGACTCACTTAGGACTAGTATTAACATTGTTACATTAAAAAACGCTTGCCAAGTTCCAACCTCCCTACTTGCTTGGTGCTAAACTTGTTTGCATTAGCACCATCATCAATACTTTAGCCGATTAAGCCACTCACATTCAATTGGGCCTTGGGCAACTCGCTTACAAATTCCAACCAATCAGATAAAGACACTCCAAGTCAAGCTTGTCTTTCCAATTTTAAATTTAATACACATTTGTTGCTATTTACACTACATTATTCAAATTGTTGCTCTTATTTCAAAAAGACATGTAAACCTTAGCTAGTTTGTTAAAGTTTCTTTATATTTACATATGTTAACATTATCTATGCTTTTTTGTGGTAAAAAAAGTATCATAGATTAAGCAGAAATATATATACATCACATGTGAGTGTGCATATGGGCATGTGAGAATATTCCATTGCATTGCTTCCATCATTTGAAACAAAATGTTGTTACCATGAACACTTGTAGTATATGCTTAGTAACTACTAGAGACAAGATTGTAGTAAGGTTGTGAGTTTGTAACTCTTACACAGGACCTTTAGTAGGTTTCGACATACTAAGAGAGATCTAAATTTATTAAAGTTTCTCTACATTTACATATGTTAACACTATCTATGTTTTTTTGTGGTAAAAAAGATAATTATATATTAAGCACAAAAGAAAGTACAATAGAAAAGGATTAGCCTCTTGGGGGAAGGTAGGTTGAGGGACTAATAATAGCCGATAGTTGCCTCATGCCTTCTAATAGACGTTTCTAACATAATCTATGTTAGAAAAGAAATAGATATGGATTTTTATTGAATTATAATTCATCTTTGTATAATATAGCTATGTTTAAAGAAATATAGATGTATAATATAGCTATGTTTAAAGAAATATAGATTTGGATTTATTGAATTACAAATCAAAAGCTGAAAAATATCCATTGTAGGATAAGATTTCCTTGAGTAAAAACCAAAGCCAAGTAGTGCGTAGGTGTTGATTATTACAACGTTCATTATGATAGGGACTATTTCTTAAAAGAATAAAAGGAATGTTGCAATAGGGACTATTTCTTCAAAGGGTAAGGAATGTTGTAATAGGGACTATTTCTTAAAAGGGTAAAAACTTGTCCCTCCAATTGAACAAGAGACTTGTAAAAAACTCATTGAAAACAAGATTTCATTATGTTAACTCTACAATTTGGTTGGAATTCCATTAAGGTTATAGCAAGGTACTCAACGCAAGTTTATAAACATGTAACATAGCACCAAGGTTGGTTAAAACTTTGGGAAATTATACTATGGTCTACACGTTGATGAAGTCAGTGGGGATGTCTTAGTAGCTAGTCTTTGCTATGCGTGATGGAGTTTATGGTTTTCAATCTTATGAGTGACTATCGTGAGATTGAAACTGCACTATGTTGTGTTTTTAGAGGATGAGTTTGGGAATGTTCTTGGATTCATCTAGGTATATACATGAGGTAATGTTAAAAACACTTATCCCATGTAATTACCTTTTATGGAACTCTATAGCATAATAGTTTGGATTTACAAGGTCATGTTAGAAATACTTATCCCATGTAATTACCTTCCATAGAACTCTTCTAATTCAAATTTCAAACATGCATACATGCATTCGTGTAAAAGAGATTAAGTAATTATTAAAAGGAATTAGAAATTTGCATAAAGGAATATTTTGAATACATGTATGCTTATGGGTGTCTGCACTTTGGTGACACCCTTGGGGAAGTGTTGGGCAAGTAGAATTGCCTTGAGGCCTCACTCACTCTTAGATGAACGTTAAGTTAGTCAATCCTCTAGTCATAGGGGAACTCACCTTGCTAAGACAAGGAGATCCAGGGATCCTGTAATGGAAACACAAATTGTGAAATCACTTTGCATAATTATCGGGAGGGCATGCTTACAATGTCCTTGATGTGTTCCACATGGCACTAATGAGGTGACATGTGACATGGACTATCTACGTGGTTGATGATGTGGCACTACCTGACTGAAATAGGATGATAACGTGTGCTTTAGGCACATAAGACTAGCTCAGGCGACCTGTGGTGTGCAAGTGAGTCCTTTGCCAATTAGTAACCAAATCAACATAGGTCTAAATCCAAAAAGCTAACATTAATGGTATGTTGATGACGTTGTAGTTGGGGCCAATTGTGTTGACGTGGTAGATAGGATTGCCACATGTCAAGATTTGGGTGCCACTAACAATGTTGCATGAGTGGATGAGGTGCCACATGGCAAAGCTCCAACCTTGACCCTTTATGTGATGTGACCAATGTGCCACGTGTCAAATCCTTGGGGTGATAAGGTTAGGTAGAATCTTTGGATATTCTATAAAACACTCCAAAAGATTTTGTTAACATGAGAGTTTTGTCACAGGTAGTTGCTGCTTGGTTTACATGCTAGGTGTCACTTGGAGCTACCCATTGTGGGTGGCTATTCTATCTTACTTAAAATTGGCTTGGTTGAAGGTAGAAGCTAGTGCTGAAATTGGTTGAAGATCACCTGATTGATGAAGTTGTTTGGAGTCGATGGAGTCTTCCACTCTGCTCATGTTGGAGTCACCATCATCCCCCTTGATCGTTTGTCTCATTGAATTGTGTTCTAGATAAGATGCTATGTCAGTTGAGCTTAGCTGGCCCTTGTTTGCACGGCTTTGCGTGAGCATCGTTGCCTCTATGTGGTGGCTCATTGGGAAAAGTTTGTGAAGGTTGATGTAAGTCGTGGGTGCTGTAGCAATCATTGTAGAGCTAGATGATGCCGGGCTTGTTTGTTGGCAATGGAAGTTGTTGGAGTTGCCTCAATGATGCTAGAGGAGCCTTAGAGCTACATTGCACTATTGTGTGTGTGTGCCTTTTTCTAAGTGTGTCAATTAGATCATTGGCACCTACGCTTTGCCTTATTTAGCTCAGCCATGCCATTCATATGCTAGCCCTATTTACCCATGCATTTAGCAAGCTAGCTCAATCTGTCAGCGAGTCGAGTAGCCGTGGAAGTTGTGGTGCAATATCGAAGCTTGTTGCGTGCTTGTGGAGGGCAGTGTTGATGAAGCTTGAGTCGGTGTGAGTCCTCAGTGCTGGCACTATGGACTCGTTAAAAGGTGCTTTGATTTTGTTGATCGTTTAGGTTCAAGTGCTACTTGTAGTCGCCTAGCCAATCGTTTGAAGCTAGAAGCTGCCTATTGTGTCGGCTGCGTGCCATCAAGGTAGACTAGCCCCATTAGGGCAACTCATCGTGATTGTTGACTATAGCATTGTGCTTCTAGGTGTGAGAATATTCATCAAGTTTGGAGAATTCAAATAGTTTTGAGTTATGCAAAAACCAGTGTTCTTGCCTAACCCGATAAGTGTTTATCAAGTAACATGGCATGTGGCATAAAACATGTGGTAGCCCAACCAAGGATTACCAACATGATCCATGGGCAAAGGGTTAACAAGGTTTGACATTCATGCTATAACTGCTTGTGAAGACCATATGATTTCCTTTTAGCATCTCCCAAACGAGCATCTAAGCAAAAAAATGCTTAGACAATCTAGTTAATAGGGCAGCGCACCAATTAAGATTGAAATAATGTATCGCAATATCAGCAAGCCGCAACATGGATGAAAACTTCCCCTTGGCTGCCCTCAACATAAGTCACAATACTCTCTTGTATGCTCAGTTGCTCAACATCTCACCACGGCAATTCAACATCTCTACAAAATGCTCCTCTTCAATGCTCAACTATGAAATATAGCCCACAACTCCCCTTCACAAGTTTAATGTGACAAACATGCTCCCAATTAGGTTTCAAATTTTCCAAGGATAGCTACTAAAACGTCTTGGATAACTAGAGAGCACACCACAAATGACAAAATATATACTAGATTTAGTTGAAATAAAGAATACATACAGACCCTTTTCGGGACTAGGGTACGACCAACAAAGATGACACAATTGAGTATATGGAGAAGATGATCAAAGACAAGCCTAGATATACACCACAAGAAATGCCCCTAGGCAATTTTGAAAATTTTAGAGAACATGAACTTGGGTGAAAATTCCTATCAATTTGGGTGGAGGGTGAAGGACTCGTGAAGGATGATGACACCCCCAACATATGATAAAATTGTGAAAATTATTTAAGTTTCTAGTGGTGTTATATTGTTTGGGATGATTGCAATCATGTTTTATGAATAGTATCATTAAGCTACTGAAACTAATAAGGAACAAGTATACTTCAGCAAGGTTCCAACTAGCAGGAAGAAGATCTTGAAGAAAGATTATCGAAAGTAGCTGCATTTTGAATACTGTGGGAAATTGGGAGTAGTATCACTATGAAAACCATTATGACACTACACAAAAGAATAAAGAGAAGAGTAAGGAGTCGACACATATGGTTGAAGAATTTGATGGTCTATGCATGGCAGGACCAAGTGTGGAATACGAGTGGCTTTCTGAGAAGCAACTGTTAGTGTTTTACGAATAAATGCTTTAAGTGAGTGCATATACCAGATTGTTGTTAGTATTCTTATCTTTATATTGTTTCTCTTCTTCTTTGGTCAAATGGGACGATGATAGATATTCCATTTTAGTGATTTTAAGGATTTTATTGTTCCAACTTTGGTATCAAACTCTTTCTTTTGTGTTTTCAAGTTTGTTGGACATTTATTCATAGTTCATGTATCTTTACCCTTGCTTTAGTTTCATAATTAATGTATAATTACCCCTTCCTTAGTTTCATTGTTAATGGGTGTTTTCATCAACGTTAACTAAGAATGTATCGAGGGAGTGCTTGTGCTTAAATGGATAGTTGTGGGTTGAACCACATATTAGATAGACAGTGACGTTGGAATGGAAAAAGACAAGCACAATGAGTAGAAAGAATAGATATGAAATCCCAAAAGTACTTCAACACAGATATGCATCCTTTTGCTATGGATTTCACTCATTGCTGAATACAACTGAGTTGCAACAAGAATGTTTAAATTCAAATATATGGTAACCTTTACGATGAGACAACATTGTGGAATTCACTTACGCAATGTTGGATACAACTGGGTTGCAATGAAAATGTTAAAATTCAAAAATTTCGCAACCTTTACGACGATGAGATGACATGCCTTTCAAATACATCTTCCCGCCAATGGTCATTCACAAACATATGATAATGCCAAGCATTCGAACTATTGACCGCTACTAGTTCCTTGATTAGCAGCTTCATTAATTGCCTAACAATTTCTAGGCCAAGAATTGTATTTCCCTTTAAGGCCTATCAGGTTTGGGCATAGATGACAGGTTGAACACTCTCAAGTCAAAGTTGGAGTCACATAGGTTGGAGTCATAGGCAAATGAGATGCACCTACTACACTTTGGCACTCACGATGGTTGGACAGATGAAATTACACAAACACACAAACGACTTGCACAATGATAATAGAGAGTTAAAAATGGCTCGAATTATGCTATGAGTCACAACCAATCGGTAAGGAGGGAGTAAGGAGGTTAGGGGGATCTACAACTTGAGTGTATTTGAGTGCCAATTGCATATCATGCCCCCTTGCACCACATGTAAGAGGTTCTATACGAGCAAGTTGGATGCCCAAGTGTAAGTTTCTTCCATTTGGTTCGGAAGTGTTTTTATAGCTTTGTTGGAGGAAGTTTCTTCCATTTCCTCCAGAAGTGCACTCCATTGCTAGATCAAAAGGATGGATGGAAAAACTACTAGCTATTCCAATAGAGAAAGTCAACCATTAGGCCAACTTAATCTTTCAAAGAACACTGTTGGAAGCAAAATCATGTTACCTACTACAAAAACTCTCAAATCGGTATATACATCATACGACTTCCCTAAAATATCTACTAATCTAGCACCTCTTTCTCTTCCTCAACATTGCTAGTAGGAGCTGCTCTACTGAAGCTGCGGCCAAGGTAAACGGAGAGGGTATTGGCAAGGATGGAAGGGGGGAAGTGCCGCATGGTTTGGTGAATACCACTACACAAAGTTGGAAAGGTCTGAGTACCACAGAGGTTGTGGTACTTGCCCCTAGTCCATGAGCTATGCAAGGCACATAATTTTGGTGTAGGCATCATAGAGAAGCATGTCATGGGTCATCAATCTCTACTGGGTCTGCCAATTGTATCTGCAGAGTGATGGATCTCCAAATGACATGTGCAAGTCCATGTTGGTGTGCATCTTGGCCTTCTTCTCCGTAAACTAGATGAATTCACTCGTGATGGAGAGCCCTTGACCATGGACTCAAGTTTGGAATGTCAGAGTGGTGACAATTAGTGAAGCATGGGTTGAAGGTGGGTTGGACGATGGCATTCTTTGATTGGTCAAGGAAGTCGGTGCTAAAGTAATAGCCATTGGATCCTCAAGGTCAAGGTCTCATGGAGCCAAGCCTTTATGCACTCTGTACTTGGCATGCATTGTGCTGGGCTTCTACTTGAGGCCCATTTTTTTTGTCACATCTCCTCCTCCTCCTTGGCCTTGTCCTTGTTCTCCTCTCATAAGTGTATCTTAGCAGCCCGAAGTTTCTCCTTGGAGATGTCCCAATTTTGTGGGAGGATGGTGATATGCTCCTTCAGCACTTGGACATTTGGGGATACAATCAACGAGCTCGATGCCATGTCTTCTAGAAGAATGAGGCATTCATTTAAGCTAGTTCTTCGATAAGGGGTTCCTTGTCCTTGCTCCACACCAAGGCTAGCTCCACTCCCAACTACTTATGGAAGGACCTACTACTTATGGAAGGCTAGCTTTGCTCCCAACTACTTATGGAAGGACCTAGGGTAGTATCCTGGGTCATTGGTGGGATATGTACTACCTAGTGTGGCCATCTCGTTGACAACATTCTATTGAGTGGTTGAGCCATAATTTGTAGGTTGCACAGGTGAGGCAAGAGCATTGTGCTTCCTACATTAGTATCTGGCTCCAATTCCTCCTTCTATAACACCAATCCTTGTAGCTGGGTTGGAGGATCATTCACAACAATTGGTTAATGTAGTGTTACCACTCGGACTTGAGCTTCTTGTTCATGATCTCTATTAGCTTCGTCAATCACTTCTAATCTTGTTGGATGACTGTATCGGTCGGGTGGATGAAAGCTTTGAGTTGAGCTTCAAGGAAATACACTTGAATCCAAGATTCCACCATCTGAGAGAGATGTCATAGAGAGGGGGGATGGTAAGATGTTGATAAGACACACACACACACAGCTATGTCATAAGTGGAATAGGTGGAACAAAACATGTTGGTTGCTAATAAAAACTCGCTCCAAAACTCACTCCTCACACACACTCGCTAGTTCTTAGTGAGTAGATCATGTATGGTGTACTATTCAAGCTATTTTTTTGGCTCAATTAAATTCTTGTTTGGTGTTAGAGTTGCTTGTTTAGTCTGGATATTTTTTTAGTTCCCTCATTCAGACTTTGAGGGAATGTTGCAATATCATCTCTTGGGGGAGCTATTTAGTTGACTAAGATTTGTAAAGGGGAATTTGCACATGGTTCATGTGGTGGAAAAATCTAATTGGTTTGATGACTTAGAGTCTTTGATTTGTGCATAGTTCATGTGGGCTCCTTGCTTTGACTAGTTTGTGGCAATAGCTGACCATTGCATGTGTTTGCAAATGGCAGTGAAAATTAAATTTGATTTGGTGTCTTCGATATGGTAAGAAGATTGCCTTCTATGGACAAAGGAGAGGTTTTCTACAACTCCCATTGCATAGGCCCACATGGTGTCTTTGCATATAGATGAGTCTAAAGAGATTCAAGACAGAGATGTCAATATACTTGCATGAATATTTTGTAGAGTAGGTTGTCATAGAGTCTTGTGTATTTAGTGATTTTTGAGTTAGACCATTGAATCGGTCTATTGAGTCCTTTGTATGTGCCAACCAAGCTAGACGCTATGACTTGTTGGTGCCCTTTGGTGTTAGGAGTTGATCAATTCAATTTTATTTGGTGTCTGTATCATGTCGTCTACATCTGATTCAACCTGTATTTCATGTAATCTTTTCAACAATGGGTTCTACACTCAATTAAATGTGTTGAATATCAAAGTGAGATAGATTTGAATCAAATTCGGGTGATTCAAGTGTATTGAGTGCAATAGATTGTACAACATATTGTATTGGCTATTGACAAGTAGCTTTATCCTGGACTCCTTGCATGCCTCTCAAGAATCATTTAGGACTTTGAGATCAGTGTGATCGGGCATGTATTTGATACTGTTGCTGTACGGAGTATGTAGACCATGTAAAGGTGTATGCATTTGCTTCCACCTTTTATCTACCAATGGCAAGATGACATGTTTCTCCGTTCATGAAAGGTGCAAAGACTTCCTTACTTGATATATTTCTTCCAAAATTTTCCTGCCCACAATAAAATCACATTTGATCAATCATCCTAGAATAAGCACGAATGGGTCCACATCTTCTTTAATTTTTCCACACTTCTCTAAATGCACTGATCCACACAAAACGTGCGTATCTAATGTCAATACTTGTATAAGGATTTCTTCTTTTCAAGAAAAGTTTTCCATTGCTTATCAACAACAACTATCCCCACTAGTAACCTAGAAAACCTCCAAAATTCTACCAGGAGCAAGATAAGATGTAGGAAATCTTATTTGAAAGATTGGCACAATTTATTTGTTGAAACAATGCATGTAGATATTGATGATGTATAGCTAGAGGGAACACCACAAATGACTAACCATACAATATATTATTTGAAAGGATTAGGGTGAGGGCTAGGATTAGGATTAGGGCTAGGGTTAGGGTTAGTGTTTTTTCACTTTTGTCTTTATACCATTTTGCACAATATAAACATGCTATCAAGGATTCTTAGAGTTATAAAATTTTCACTTTTTCACTTTTAGAACTCTTTTAATTTAGTGCTATGTGTAATATAAACATGATGTTGGGATGAATCTTGAATGCCTTCCCTCAAGATCAACATCAAGAAGTAGTCCTTCCCTTGAGATGATGATTTTGGGAATGAAGAAGGACTTGAACATTACATTCCATCACACACCCTTAATGGGAATTTTCTTCCTATAGGTCAATAAGCTCTTACTTTCTCAAGAAGCTCTTTTCCATGTAGTTTGGTAAATATGACTACAATATTTTCTTTGTTGTCACAATGGTACAATGTGATGTCATGATGGAACACTCTTTGTCTGATGAAGTGTTCTCTGATATCAGTGTGCTTTTTCATAATATACTAGATTCTTAAAGATGCTTGAGTTGATTGATTATCACAATATATTGTTGGCTTTCTTCATCAAACTAATCTATTTTTGACAATATTCTTCTAATTTACATAGCTTCACATGTATGTGAGTGCTCTGTATTCTCTCTCTTGAAGATAGAGAAACAATTGGCTATTTATTTGACCATCACAATATAGCACCTTTACCAAGGAAAGATGCATATACTTGTGTGGATCTCTTTGTCTCATGATCTCCTAGGTGATCACTATCACAATATCCATGCAACCATAGATAACTACCTCTGCACTTTATTTTGAATTGTCTTCTACCTTGGATGTTCCTCAACACTCTTGGTTATATTCCAATCAAACTGTTTGGAATTGGCATGAATTGTGATAATGTACATATTGCATAATAGATGTATGGCCTATGAGCTTCCAATAGTACTTGTCCTTTACTATAGGATTTTCCAGAACTCTTGTAAGTTTCAAAATCTCTCCATGGGATTCCAATCTACCATATGAAACTCTTTACAAGACTATCCACATATTTTTGCTACCTCATTAAGGTGTTCGTTGAGCCGCTCTAAAATGATTCAAAGATGCATAAGTATAAGGTCTTTCATGTCAAAACCTATAAATATGTCTTTTTTAATCTTGTCTCAATAAAATCATCTACATACAAAAGTATTATGGGTCTAAATTAAGGCAAGAACAAGTGAGCAAAGAGGGATTCTAGTCTTTGTGTGCAGCTATGAGCTGCTTATATTCAGTTAAAACTGTGGATTAATACAATTATTTATTGTTGAATTGGGTTGTATTCTTGTTCTATTTCTAGTTCTACTTAATTGATTAATCACCAAGCATCATATGTTTATCCACCCAACACAAACCCCTATCCATTAGAATTTCATTGTTCGAATCGATTTCAACCACCGACATGGAGTAGGAAACCTTGGAGTGAAACCTTAGGATTTTAAGAGGGAGCATTCTCTGCAAAACTATTCACACACCTACACCAACTTGGGCACAAGATTCAAGTCAAACTCGGGGTGATAGAAAAAGATTATGAACATTTGGTGATCCTACTGGGGATTGAATGATGAAGGTTTTGAGTAGGGCATTGAGTGAATTAAGGATTTCATAGAACTAAGTGCACAAATTCTCAAAACAGCAGCTTATGCTAACCCAGGAAGAGTTACAATAGCTTCTTGGATTAATGAATTACTGTAAAAAGATTTCTCTTAGGATGGTTTGAGGACTTTAGTATGTTGCAAACTTGTCTGATAGCTGATGTTCAAGGGTTGAGGATTGCTCTCACGCAACCCTTTATTATTGAAGAAACATGGAATTTCTAATACATGCTCGATGAGGAAATAACATATGTGGCAAAAAAAGAGAATAACATCTACAATGAGTTAGAAGAGGTTGGAAGAATTTGGAAGACAAAGAAGCTACCATGAATTTTGAGCCAATATGGGACTGTGAGGAGGAATAGAGAACCATCTACAATGAATAGCTGGAGGAACATGATAGCCTAGCCACGTGTGAAGAGAGGTTGTCTTTTATTACCACATTGACACTAGAAGTGAATTAGTTCCAAACTTGCATCCAAGACAGCATGTACCCTTCAATAGAGAAGTGACCTTTATGGTGGCAAGAAGATTTAGATCAATCATCAATATAAAGTTTCCATTTAAGGATTCCAATAGTCTACACATAGACCAAGAAATGAGCATAGTTCTCCAAGACAAAGATATGAATCTGGCTCAGAGGCAATACACACCTTAGGCTAGGAGTAGCAAAGATAATATGTCAGAAATAGAACAGGAGATCAGACATAGTCTTGGCCAAGCTTCTGACCAAGAATCAAGTCATGGATGTAGTTCCATAGGATGTTGAAACTTGGCTGATAGAGCTCCAAATTCTACTAATAGGAGAGCTTGATCTCTTCCATGTCACTGTTGAACTCAAACAAAATGTCAAGGATAACACCATATTAGAGAATTTGGGAAAATCCTGATAATTTGGGAACTTTTGAGGGGTTGTAATTATGTAACATTCAATGTTTTTCATTGATTTTTCCCATAGATTTGGGAGTCCATCCAAATCTTGCAAATGTGCATGGTTTGCATCAACATAAATAAAATGTCAAATGTTGAGGTTTCGACCAATGCATGGTATTTTTTGAGGGGTTACAATTACAATGCATTGAGTGCACTCCATTGACTTTCTCCCTGGATTTGGCCGTGTATATGAAATTCACAATTTGGAGTGTGCCTGTTCTGCATTAGCCGAGAAAAAAACATCATATGTTTGAGTTTAATGAAGCATTTTTTGCCTCTTCTCAAAAATAGGTGGTGTTCAAAAACACCATTTTAGTTTAGTTGGAGAAAAAGTAAGAATGCAACACTAGTCCTTGATATTTTGTCGAGTGTGCAAAACTTGCAACCACAAAGCAATGGTCTGCAGAAAAAAAGATAAAGAAAAAAGATCAATGTCATACCTTCCAAATATATTTCACTATTCAAATAAATTATTGTTGTGCAAGGAAAAAAAGGTCATGCTTTTCAAGTACCTTCACTCCATTGTGGAGTCAGCATCAGAGTCAGAATCTGTTCTATGAGCCAAATTGGATAAAGCTCGCTTGCGTGCAATGGTTGGTATCTTCACCTTGATGGGGAGGTTGCTGCTCTTCGAGGAAACCTTCTTTGAGAGGTTACATTTTGGAACCCATGACCATACAATAGCATCAACAGATTCCCAACGTGGAGGATCACCTTTATTGCACATCCAAATCTTGTTCCAACAATCTGCATACACCTCCTCAATTTCTGCATTGTGTCTTTTGCATATAGGTGCCCAATATTGTATGAAAACCTTCTTGAAATTTTTAGATTTATTATCCTTCTCTACATCAGTTTGAGCAATGCCTAGCCAAATTGGGTAAATTTTTTCTGCTGGTCGGACCAAAAGAAAGTGTCCTTTTTGTACATCAACCATTGGATCAAATGATTGTTTTGGCTTTTTCCTTTGAGGTCCACAGTAATGATCATTCAACTCTTCAATTCCTTGAAACTCATCGTTTTCATTATCAAATACTTGCACACAATCAATATGTTGCGTCTTTGGCCAAAATCTCTCGTACATGCCCTCTACACTATTGTTTGGTTTATCAAGCTCATCAATCATGTTCTTCCAGTACTTCACTACTGGCTTGTAAAACTTTGTGAAAGATGCATCTGGACCTTGCAGGTGTGCCCATTTTTCCCAAAAGCGTACATACTCCTTGATACCAACTATCACATCTAAGTGATCCTTCACATACTTGAACATGGTTACATAAGGCGGCTCTCCACTTGGTAGCATTGGATGACCATCCGGATGTCTCTTCCACAACTCAATGCCACCTTCACTTGGTTGCCAATCTAATGATCGTGGATGCACTTTATATTGCATGATAGGAACTTCATTTCGCATAAAGAACCGAAATTGGAGAGGCTTTGAGTGTCCCACTAAAGAATCTTTCCCATCGCATAGGCATCCATCAACATAGCTCTTGAAATCAGGGACTTCCGTTACCAAAAATGGCGTTGGAGGAGACTCCTCACATTGTCTAAAAGTATCCATGAGATGTGCAAATGTCAATGTTTGGCTAGTTCTTAACCTCTCTGAAAACCTGCTAAACATTGCATCAATATCCTCATGTGTATGCCCAACCATCAAGAATCCCAATTGAATTGACTTGAAAATCCCTCGAGCAACAAGTAATGATAGGTATGCAAACAAGTACCTATTCTTGTTTTCAGAACCACAATTATCCAACTGCAACAATAGGTGTTCGGGTAGTTTCTTATAAGGATTTTCTTGATGGGAACTTCCAAGTCCAAGGTCTTTTAATGTTCCACCCACTGCTCCAAGATGAAGTTGTTGCTTGCCATTAGAAACATAGTGAGAATTCAATGCTTCTCTTGAGGTTAGTGCATTTAGCAGAGCATTGTCAGACCTTGGCATCCCATCATGTACTAAATCTCCAAGTGCATGGTTATCAAATCTTTCAAGATTTCTCAAACACAAAGCCAATGAACCAATCGTGAAGTTAGGATCCGACGGCCACAAGGATAAAGAAAAGTGACCATAACGTCCTTGACCATGCCCATGTCTTATCATGCCAGTCAAAGCCACTGGGACCGGAGCTGAAAGGACTTGTCTGTGTCCTTTGAACGATTGCGTAATCTAGGGATGGCTGTCTTCTTTTGGTCCATCTTATCATGGATAATGCACAAGTATGTCTGAGGATACATTTCAGAAAATCTGCGCCAAGTGTAGTACACATTTCTACAACTTTTTTGTTGTAACATGTGTTTTCTTCTATCTTCCATCAACTTATTACGTTCATTTTGGCATTTTGTCGCTGCAAGCTGAGCCTTGATTGCACTACATAAACCACACTTAGAGAATTCACTTGTTTTTGACAAAGTTACATGCTTGAATTCAGAGTTCCATATGCGGTTGAATGTGGAAGTTGACATCTCTTTACAACCCAAACTATGCTTTAATTGCATGTTAACTTCATAGAGAATATCAACCTGCTTGTATACATCCGGTATCACCAACTGTGTTTCCCTTGATCCATCCTGAAGTGTTCTACTTTTGTGTGGCATACGCTCAGAATTGTTATCCACAAAATCTTGGATTATGGCTCTACCCAGTTCTGTGTGGTCCCAACCTCTCCGCACGATTCCTTTATTACCATGTATGCACCTTCGTATACCAATTTCAAATTGCTCCCTGTATCGATAAAATGTTGTTTTTGGAATACCATGCATTTCATACCATGCTCTACAACAAACTTGAATACCATTCAATGAAAAGACATATTTGAACTGCCCATTGTCATCTTTTCGACAAGCAACCCCAAGAGTGTCATATACATAATTGGTCCGAGCCTCCAAACTTTGGCCCCAATACTCTATGCGTAATTTGGATATCATTTGACGATCGGCAAATTGACAACAATTTTGTTTACAACAATCAATCATAGATACTTTTATGACTGCATCCCTTGTGAGTCTAGATGATGCTAATGGCATGCCATGTTTTTTAGCTTTTCTCTTTATCATGCAGTAACGCCTCTTTTTTGTGGATTTTTCCATTGGGTCCTCATCTTCCATGTGCTTTTTCCCAGAACCACTTGAAGAATTCATGGTGTCATCGATTCTTAATGAAGTTCCATCTAAAAAGGTTATTTGTGCAATGGGCCATTTTATTAAGTGGATGGTATCGATGCCTGATACATCACTATGATACTTTTCAATTCCCACACCTAGATTACCTTCACCAAGCATCTCAAAATTTATAGGTTCAAATGGGTAGACATACAAAACAACACCCTCTGCAATGCTCTTGGTTTTCTGCTCATCCCATATTAAGACTTTCTTGTCCTTCCATGATTCTCGAATGGAAAACTCATCATATTCACATAGAGGTTCAACGTCAATGGTATCTAATGTTATATCATTCATTGGTATAATAGCTCCATTGACATTGTCCACACAACTCATTGATCGTGCTTTCCAACGAACAACACTACCCAAAGCCTCATAGACTAAGAATGCATCCATTGTAGGAAATGGAAGAAGTGCACTTTCATCCATACAAATATCGATCGCCACTGATACATTGTTTTCTCCCAAGGGCACACCTTGGCACATGTCATCATGTGATGTAGAGAATATTGTCCCAATGGCAACAATCTTTCCACTGACAAGCAAGTTGACTTTAACCCCCACTTTCAATGTGGCACCTGCATAGTACATAGCATTTGTTATAGTTCAATATTGATATCTGATGGTGTGACTTAGGATGAAAATGCTTTACAAGATTTCATTGCAAGACCAAATCTTCCTAAACCTTGGTACTTTGAATTTTAGGCAGCAAAATTTGGCTACATGGCCAAATCTTCACAAACCATGGTGCTTTGAAATGGAGATAGCAAGATTTGTCCACACAAACAAATTTCCCGAGATGCTGGTGCTTTCAAGAAGCCATCAAGATTTATCCACACATCCAAATCTACTTAGACCTTGGTGCTTTGAAAGAAGCCCACAAGATTTGGCCACATGGTCAAATCTCCCAGACCCTGGTGCTTTGAAAGGAGCCAAAAAGATTTGGCCACATGGCCAAATCTCCTAAGACAGTAGTGCTTTGAAAGAAGCAATAAGATTTGGCCACGCGGCCAAATCTGCTCAGACCTTGGTGCTTTCAAAGAAGCTAGCAAGATTTGGATGCACGGCCAAATCCTTAGAGACCTTGGTGACTTCTTTCAAAGCACTGAGAAGATTTGTTTGTGGCATTCTTTCAAACTTGGGGAGATTTGGTCATGTGGCCAAATCTTGTAGGCTTCTTTCAAAGCACTAGGGTATGGAGAGTTTTGGCCGTGCAACCTCCTCTTGCATGCTTCTTTCAAATCACCAGGTTCTAGGAGATTTGGCCACAAAATCTTTCAAAGCATTAGGGTTTGGGAAGATTTTGCCCTGCTGCCAAATGTTGCCAGCTTCTTTGAAATCACTAGGAAGATTTGGCCACATGGCCAAATCTTCTTTCAAATCACTAGGAAGATTTGGCAGATTTTAAAATCTTCAAACGTTAAATTTAAAAATTGAAAATCCAGATTTTAAAATTTAAAATTTAAAGTTCAAAATTCAAAATTCAAAATTTAAAATAAAAAATTCAAATTTCAAGTTTCAAGTTTCAAATTTCGAAATTCAAATCTAGAGATCCTACTTTCAAAAAAATCGTACATGCTTTTCATGATTCACGCTATTACAGTTTAAAATCATACTATTACTGTAAAAGCAAACTAGAAAATCTAAAACTATTAAAAAACCAAAACTTTAAAAGGCAAAGCTAAACAAACCTTTTAAACCAAGCATAAAAAGTAAACCTATGAGAAGGAATTGAATTCGTCTTCATGGGGGATCAAGTGCTAGGCTCACCTTGTTCTCTCCCCTCCTAGATCTCCAATGTGTACGTAGGGTGGTTTGAGAGCTTTAGGACAACGTCTTAGATGGGGTAGTTCTTGGAAAACACTCCTCCACCCTTGCTTAGCTAATTTCAAGCAAAAAAGTTCAAAACTATGTCAAAATGAGAGGTCCCGGGAGGCTCCCCATCCCAGTTTTGTCCTAACAATGTGTACTTAACTATGTAGGTTTTAAAATTCCATTACCAATTCAACTCTCCATAGATTCCACACACAATAGTTGGATTAGAAAGAGGTCTTTTTTTTTTTTTTTGCTCTGCATGCTTTTGGGTGGATTGCTCCTTCCCCCCAAAACATGCTTTTTGGGGGGGGTTGCTTCTTCCTCAACCCACCGCCTCCCCATATCCTTCTTCTCCACCTGCGAACTCATCCTCCTCTTCGGCTTCTTCTTTCTCCTCGTCTTCGGCTTCTTCTTTCTCCACCTGCGACCTCATCTTCGGCTTCTTCTTCAGGTGGATCTTCGGCCACCTGCGACCCTTCTGCCTCTGCGCTCGACCTCCTCGTCTTGGGCTTCTTCTTTCTCCACCTGCGACCTCATCTTCGGCTTCTTCTTCCTCCACCTGCGACCTCATCTTCGGCCACCTGCGACCCTTCTGCCTCTGCGCTCGACCTCCTCGTCTTGGGCTTCTTCTTTCTCCACCTGCGACCTCATCTTCGGCCACCTGCGACCTCATCTTCGGCTTCTTCTTCCTCCACCTGCGACCTCATCTTCGGCCACCTGCGACCCTTCTACCTCTGCGCTCGACCTCCTCATCTTCGGCTTCTTCTTTCTCCACCTGCGACCTCATCTTTGGCCACCTGCGACCTCATCTTCGGCCCAAATCCTTCTGCCTCTGCGCTCCCCTTGCTTCTTCGCCGCTTTTTCTACTCCCCTTGATTCGAGGTCTCCACCGCCACTTTTGCTGCTCCCCTTGCTTCCTCGAATATCCACCGCCACTTTTGCGCCCCGGAGTGGACATTCGCTCCATATGCTTTTGACAAGTTGCTCTTCATACATTTAGGACTTATCTTTCGAGACTGAGCTGCAAATCGAAAGCTGCAAATCGAAAGCGGACATTCGCTCCCCTCTGGTGCTCTCCTCTCCGTGCTTCTCCCCTTCGGCTCCTCTTCCATTTGCCAGCAAGAAAGAAAACTCCTACAATTGCTAGAGCTACTCTCTCTACAGCTCCTACAATTGCTTGAAATCCAAATAGCACAAGCTCAGGAACAACAATGGCTACTCAATCATCCAAGTAAGAAAAAGAAAGAAATCGAAAGTGTACCTAATTCTTGCATCTTCTCCATTTTTTCCATTTCGAAACACCACGATTTGAAAGAAAGAGTCTTGTAAAGTAGGAATCTCGAAGTGTGATTTGAAAGTAGGGTCTTTATTATATGATTTGACTTTCAGATCTTGAAATTTAAAATTTGAATTTTGTATCTAAGATTCAAAATTTCAATTTTGAATTTTGAATTTTAAATTTTAAATTTTGAATCTCAGATTTTGAATTTTGAATTTTGAAATTTTCAGATTTGAAATTTGAATCTTAAGATTTGAATTTTGAATTTTAAATGGGGAGATTTGGCCATGCGGCCAAATCTTCTTGGCTTCTTTCAAAACATACAAGATTTGGCCATACAGCCAAATCTTTCTAGACCTTGGTGATTTGAAGAAGCTATAAAGATTTGGCATCACAACTAAATCTTCCTAAACCTTGCTGCTTTGAAAAGATTTGTCCACATAGCCAAATCTTCCTAGATACTCATGATTAGAAAGAAGATAGCAAGATTTGGCCGCATGGCCAAATCTCCCTAGACCCAAGAAGCTAGCAAGATTTGGCCACATGGCCAAATCTCTTTAGACCTAGATGATTTAAAAGAAGCTAGAAAGATTTGGCATCACAACCAAATCTCCCCAAATCTTGTTGCTTTGATAAGATTTGGCCACACGGCCAAATCTCCCTAGACCCTTATGATGAGAAAGAAGCTAGCCGCACAGTCAAATCTCCCTAAACCCTCGTGACTTATAAAAAGCTAGAAAGATTTCACATCGTAGCCAAGTCTCCCCAAACATTAGTGCTTTGAAAACTTGGTGCTTTGAAAAGATTTGGCTGCACGGCCAAATCTCCCCAAACCTGGCGCTTTGAAAAGATTTGGCTGCATGGCCAAATCTTCCTAAACCTGTGCTTTGAAAAGAATTGGCCGCATGGCCAAATCTCCATAGACCCTTATGATTAGAAAGAAGCTAGCAAGATTTGACCACACACAAATCTCACCAAACCCTGGTGCTTTGAAAAGATTTGGCTGCACGGCCAAATCTCCATAGACCCTCGTGATTAGAAAGAAGCTAGCAAGATTTGGCCGCACGGCCAAATCTCCCTAAATCCAAGTGATTTAAAAGAAGCTAGAAAGATTTAACTGATTTGAAAGAAGCTATCAAGATTTGGTTGCATAGCCAAATCTCCCCAGACCCTAGTGCTTTGGAAGAAGCCCACAAGATCTGGACACAAGGCCAAATCTCCCCAAACTTTGGTGCTTTGAAAGAAGCCCATATGATTTGGCCACACATCCAAACCTCCCCTTCCAGTGCTTTAAAAGAAGCCCATAAGATTTGGCCGCACGGCCAAATCTCCCTAGTGCGGCCAAATCTCCCTAGAATCTGGTGCTTTCCAAATCTACTACTATGTCTAGTGTCAATTCTAGATTCTATTTCAGATATGTTTATCGATAACGTGTTTTGTCTAACATTAAAGATTATAAAAATGATAGTTTATATATTGCTTGGGTTTTTTTACAGGAAAGACACAAATGTGAAGAAGGTTGAGAAAGTTATAAGTGGATTTGCAGAAAAAAGCATACCTTGGTACTTTGACATATATAGTATTGAGGGAGCACAGTTGACACGAGTTCACTTATTTGTTTTGTTACCTAATAAAAGTGCATACACTTGTGTTGGATCAGTACGTCAAATCACTGAAGATGTGGTTGGAAAAGAGGGAGATATTGGATTGTTGATCATTATAAATCAAAATAAGAAGTTTCTCTTGGATCCCAATGATTATGAAGCATCTCGTATGAAGTCTGATGTAGATGACAACATGCACTCAAGAGGCTGGATAAGTGTTGAATCAATTGATGGAAATGAAATTGACACAGTGACAACAATCATTGAATCATATCGCAAAGTTTCAGCAACATTAAAGAAGCGTAAGAGTGGGGAAGATAGTGGGGAAGGAACAAAGAAAGGAAAATCGACTGTGGTTCAAGCACCAGGTGGTAGCGGAGAAGGGGCAAAGAAAGGAAAGCTAACTATAGTTGATGTACCACAAGAAGGAACACCTCCAGAGGGTATGCTAGCAGTTGTGGAAAGAAGCAGCGGTAGTGAATTGGAGCCAAGTGGAAAGGTCATAGGAAAGAAAGGGCAAAAGAAACCATCAGGCTTGGTGGAATATGAAAAATACTACCCATTCGGGTTGCATGCAACATTTTCAATTCCAGTTACAAGATGTCAAAAAGCTCCTCCAAGCTATGTATATAGAGGGTTGAACAAAGAGCATGTGGAGAAGCTTGCTGCAGACTTCGGTTATAACTCTAGGCCTCCTGCTGCTGTAGCGGATTTAATGCCTTTCAATCCTGAAACAAAGCAGCCCCTGGAAAGGGTAGATAAAAAGGATTTAACCAAGTGCCACTACTGGATACTATCTGGACAACATTCAATATATGCTGCTAAAATATTCACATCTAATGATGATAACAGCACGGCCCAAAGAAAGAACTACTACCGCACCTGCCAGGCGAGGATTGTAGTGAATTGTCCCGCACGCTTTTGTGTGGAGATATCAAAGATGGCAAACCTGGAGTCTCAAAATATCTTGAGACAATCTCCATACATTGATATACTTAAGCAGATGAGGGGACAATGGATTCTCTTTAACAGATCCAAGAAAGCACAACAAGGGCTTGCAAAAGGACATCCAGATCGTGAGAATTGGGATGTAAGTACAGATTTTAATTATGAATCATTTTTTACAAGTCGGTTTCATAATTATTGCATTCTAATGGATTCATATATTTTGCAGGCTTTCATTGACACTGGCAAGGTAACATTGGGCAATAGCTTTGCCACGAAGGATGTACATATGATAATCACAAGCGATGCCATTTATGATGGTTGGATCTCCATCCTTGAGGATTACATTGCAGGCAAATATTCACAAGATGGAAAATGCCGTAGGCAACCCACAGTCTCAATGTTTAGATGCTTGCGTGGATTGAGTGATGATCAAATTGGTCAAATTCAAAATGACATTAAGGAAGGTAGAGTAGTCATAGCTAAAACAAAGACTGATGCCATGATTCTTGATATTGAAGGACGAGCTATGCAGATCAAGAGAGATGCTGCACTACAAGAAGAACTTTATATGTTTATATCCGCAGAACGGCCTTCTTTAATGTTAAAAAATTGGGATGAGTGCAGATTACATTTTAAAATTACTCCAGAATTGTATCATCGGATTAGTGGTTGCTCTGACTCATGGTTAAAAGTGAAGCTTCAACAGGGCAAGGAAACTCCACCATTGCCTAATGCTGCAAAGGGGTATTTGAGGTGGATTATGGGACAAAGTGAAGGTGCAAGTCATGGGCCGAATTCCACCCGGCCTTGGAGGTTCTACACAGTCGGTTCAAACATGGAGGGAATGGAATTTATACATAATGTGTACCAAGAGCCAATGGCAATAGGAGTTGCCTTTTTGGATGTAATGTATGGACCAAGCAGAAGTAGAAATTGGAATGAGGATCGCTTTGAGTGTTTGTTGAAAAGCTTGATGACAATCGCTTCTCCCCCAGTGCAATTCCTTCTTGTGGTGTTCTTGACCATGGACCATGTATCATGTTTGAAGAATGCATTAAATAAGACATGCGGACAATATAAAATACACTTCGGTTGCCTTAATTTTGAAACTGCAGATATATTTGTCACTGGATCTATGGATGGCTTAATTGCCTGTGTATTGGTAAGCAAGGAAAAGCATTTCAATGATATTGAGCGCTATACCAATGCACAATGTAAGCCATCAATATATGTTGCAGATGAAAAATATGAAAAATCAAGTGGTGCAGAAGAATCAGGTGATGAGGATGATGATGATGAATTTGACATTGAATTGTCCTTGAAAAGAAAACGTTCAAGTATCATGAAAGACATGATCATGGGTTTCTGTCGAGAAGATGAGTATGTATTGGACTTGTTCTCTGAGGGGCTTGCTGCAATAGAGTCTCTTTCTTGTAAGAGGCGTGTTGTTTCAGTTGTTGAGACTTATGAGGAGTTGGCAAAGGTTGAAAGTATATGTTGCACGTATGCTTACAGTAATCATGAAATTCGACAATGGGCTGGCTTGCAAGAACCAATATTGGCAATAGAGGGGGTGCCAAAAGAAGATGATACAATTGAAGGTGGAGGGGATAAAGAAATTGATACCATACCAGGACAAAAAGAGCTTCAACCCTTCAATGAAGAGCAGCGTGAGCATTTACAAAAACACGCTTCAAAGTTTTGGGAAACAGAAGAGGAAGCAACAGGTCCTTCAAATTGTCCTTTTATATGGTGTTCATGTTTTCCATATGTTATCTTGCTATATTCTCCATATGATGTATTAATTTTGTTCCAAATATCTTTTAATATTTCTTGGAAATTTCTTCTATCTCATTGCCATAATT
The DNA here is from genome assembly GCF_047967505.1 of Dipteris shenzhenensis. Lineage (NCBI taxonomy): Eukaryota > Viridiplantae > Streptophyta > Polypodiopsida > Gleicheniales > Dipteridaceae > Dipteris > Dipteris shenzhenensis. The sequence goes on from NC_141613.1 coordinate 33,468,289, forward strand.
CAAACATTCATATGTATTCTTGAATATGTTTAATTTTCTATATTTCATGAAAAGATGTGTTTGCATGTTGTAATATCTTCGGAGTGTGATACACATCCAAATTTATTTATGAGTTCATATTTGTTAAAAAGTGTGTTGAGTCTTGATCGTGATGAATGAATTAGTGTAAATTGTTGTTTCTATCCTTATTCACTTCATATGAATGCACAAATATATTTGGCCACTTGGCCAAATATTTTCTTAGTGGGAACACTTGGGCAATGCTAGATAATGTTGGACTCCACTCTATCTATTACGCAAAGGTTTTTGGCATTGTAAGGATATGTAATTTTGGGGATTAAAATAACTTGAAAGGGTATAGATTCAACAACTTTAGGGAGTATACTAAGCATATGAACATGAATGCTTTCTTTTCTTTAGTATTCCAATTTTGTTTTGAAAAAGAAAAACATGAATGCTTTCACACAAACAAATTGCATTGAGAGCACACAACCTAAAGTTTGACAATTTGGTTTTCCATCTCTATCTTCAGTTTGTTTCTACTTATGAATTTCATTTCCTTGTTTATCAACAGATATTGGCCATCTCAATTTCACATCGCTAGAAGCATTGCCTGTACATGTGACACCTGATCCAATGATTCATTATGTGCCTAATTTGAACATTAGCATGCAAGTTCCAAGCTCAACATGGTTGATTGAAAATGTTGAGGATGCAATGTCTGCAGTTAATGTTCCATTGACAAATGTGAATGCAAGCTTAGAAGGTAAAGGAGAAGATGCAATGTCATTGTATGAAGCCAAGGTGCAGGAAGAAATCTTAGAAGGTAAAGGAGAAGACATAATGTCACACTCAGAAATAATGTCGAAAGAGGTGATAACAAAAATAAGACTAGCAATGATAATAGATTTGAAAGGGTTATTGCTCGAGCATTGTTTTTCAAAGTCAAATAAACATATGAGCTTGCACAATGGGAAGCATTGGCTTGTTCTCCGTCCTGGGTGTTTAGAGTTTCTACAATGGTTGCTCGATCACTACCATGTTGGCATTTGGTCCACTGGAGGAGAAAAGGGCATGGTGCAACACATGCTGGACACTTTGGAGCATCATGTTAATAGAAAGTTACATTTCTTCATGGTTTGGGGTGCGATGGCATGCCACAAGCATACAAAGAGTAGAATCATTCGACCAGATAGGATGAATGTGGAAGCAGAGTTTAAACCATTAATGAGAGTGTGGTGTTGTTTTAAAGAGGAATGCAAACTAGCAAGAACAGTGTTCATTGATGTTTCGCCTTACACGGGTTGTGTTAATCCAGCAGAAAATTGCATGTTCCCTACAAAATTTGATATAGATTGTGATGATTCTATTTTGCTTCATGAGTTATTACCGTACCTACAGATGCTAGATGATGCAGTAGATGTGCGCAGTGCCATCTCTTCTAACAGATTTGGTCAAGCTCCGATTGTTGAAGGGCATGATATGTTCTAATATTTTCAACCAGTGATCCTTGAATTCAAAGAAAAAAACAAAGAAGTTCTCGAAAGGATGAATGTCGAATCTCATATGTCTACTCATAGTTCAAAAAAAGACACAGAGAAAGGTATTACTTCACCTATAACCAAAACTAGAGTGAGAGGGACTTGCCCTACTACAAGAAGTATGGTGCATGCTCAACATGTTACATTGAATGAAGAGGAAGAATGCATGCTAGGAAAAATTGCCAAAATGGGGCCATTGAAAGATAGTGAGGCAAAATGCTTTGCTATGGTTCTTGGATGCAAGGAAAGGGGAATCACTGCCGATGCTGCAAGGGCATTCTTAGCCAACTTGATTCGATTTTATTGTATAGACAACCCTTAGGGAATGTGAGTGATCTTGTTAATTAGAGTTGCAAACACAAATGCTCAACTAAAACATTTGTACCTACATTCTGATTTATATTTGGACACTATTTGGTTAGATTTGATTTTCAAAACATTATGTTTCAATTTGTTTTGTGAAAGAATTAATAGACATTGAGTTAGTACCTTGTCCAAAAAATGCTATGTGCTTTATGATGTGAGTTTGTATTCCTCCACTAAAAGAATGATTCTTTGATTTTAAACATATGATAGGTGTTGCAGATTGTCCTGAAAAGTTGAAGAGCTATCTTATTACAAATTTTGATCCTACATCCAATGGCTTATGGAAATATAAATTGCCCATACCCATTGAGCACGTGTTCGAAATGAATGGCATCCATTATGAAGTAAAGAAATCAACAATACCTGGGGCAGGATATGGTCTTTTTGTACATACGAGCATCAAGAAAAAACAAGATTTGATGGTATACAATGGTCCAAAGTATGATTATGATACTTGGAGATCTCTCCTCAAGTTTTTCCCAAGGATGAAGACTTATGGAATGTTTGAAGATCCATTCATTGAGCCATTGACAGATGTGAAATGTATTGTGGGAGATGTATTGTATGGAAACATTGCTGGATATATAAATAGCTCAATGTATTATAAAGAAAGAACAAATGTTATATTTGTATACATCCCTAAACTACCACCTTGGGCTCAAAAGTCACAAGGAAATTTGAGTGCCCATGGGTACATTACTGTGCAAACCATAAAGGATATCTCCTTTGGAGATGAGCTACTTTGTGAGTATGAATACTAGTATGGAATTGTTAATAATTATGTTAAACAATGTGGTGAAAAATTGGCTATGTGTCAATGGTTTTGATTATATTTAGTACAAGAAAGCAATTTAAAAAAAGGTTTTTATCAAGACCATGTCTCTGAGTTTCATGAGCTCTATTGTGATGGAGAGTTTCATGAGCTCTATTGTGATGGAACGGTGTTTTTGAACACCACATTTATATGATGGATGTCAAAGCTCTACCATAATCATATTGCATATGTCAATACTGCAATTTATCAACATAGAAACATAAGCATTTGACATTAATTTATACATCTAATATTCCAAATAAAAATTGACAGTTGTTGCAAGTTTAATTTTGTTTTTTAAGACCACATTTATATGATGGATGTCAAAGATCTATAACAATCCTATTGCATATATCAATACTCCAATTTAATTTACTCCAATGAATCTTCCTAACGCAACATCTATAAATTGGCTTTTCTTTGTGGTTTCGATGCATACGAAACAACAAACATCTTTCTTTCACTAGTAAATCAACAAATGTTTTGGCCATGGAGCCATGTTCACATCTATTAAGGCCTTTTGCCATAGCAACATACGGAAGATTTTTGCTTGGGTTTCTAGGAATTGGGAAAGTATTGTGCATGGTCTAGTCTCCCCCAACATAATTGAAACTTGGGTCCTCAATGGAGCTAATGTTTCAATAAAAAACATCAAATTTTACTTTTGAAGTGACTATATTTTATTTCGTGGGAATTGGGATTTTCCCAAATTCTCTAATATAGTGTTGGATGATAAAATAGATGCACAATAGAGTCTTTATCCAAGAAATTTCACTAAAGATGTATGCAAAAGAGAATTAGCTGAGCCGATACTAACAATCACTCCCCTTGTTTCTAAACAATTGGTTCCAGAACCAGCATAAGAACTAAATCTAGGGAAGAGGGGGAGACAAAACAATGTTATTAGCATCCATGTGATTGGTGACTAGCTTCAAGCAGCTAAAGATTATTCATGCAATATTGAGATGCTTTTTCTTGTAGTTATACAGATTTGAAGGGGATCCCCCTAGAGAAGTATCAACATAGAACCCGATTTAGTACCAGATGCAAATTAAACCCATAAGGAAACAAAGGTATAGAATGTGAATCCTAATTATGCGAAATAGGTTAAGGCCAAGCTAGATAAACTCATTCAGAATGGATTGATTTATGCAATTGATAGAAGTGATTGAATGTTCCCTACTGTAGTAGTATCCAAGAAGAATGGGAAGCTTAGAGTGTGTGTGGATTGTAGGAAGTTGAATGCCTAAATTGTTCCAAATCTATTTTCTATCCCATTCATATATGGTATGCTTGACAAAGTTGTAGGACACAAGATGTACTCATTCATGGATGTCTATAGTGGTAATAATCAAATTTACATTGCACCAAATGATTAGACTAAATCTAATTTTGTTACCACATGGGGTGTGTATGCCATAGAAGTCATGCCATCTAGGCTCAGGGATGCACCATCTACCTTCCAAAGGTTTATGGTGGAAACCTTTAGAGAATACTTGACTGAGTTTATTGCTCTTTACTTGGATGACTTCTGTGTATACTCGACTATCTCTATCATTTCATCTATGTGGAGAAAGTACTTGACAAATGTAGATAGTCGAAATTTCATTAAATCCTACAAAATGTGTATTTTGTGTCCGAGTTGGTGTCTTTCTTGGTCATGTGTGATTTCTAAGAAAGGCAACAAAATGGAGCCAAGTAATATTCAGGAAATAGAAAATATGCTTGAGCTTGAAGCCTTAACTCAATTGAGGTATTTTGTTGGTTTTATCAATTTTATAGAAGGATTTAGCCAAAATAGTATGTCTGTTGTATGAAACCACTAAGAAGGATAGCAAAGTTTCAATGTTGTCTAATGCTTTTCATGCGTTAAAGAAGCATGCTTCCAAAACACTCACTAGACTTATGCAACCAAGGTGAGATGTCATTTTCCATGCTCATGTGGATGCTTCTGGTTATGCAACTAGGATTATATTGGCACAACCAAATGGAAAGTTGGATTATTCGGTTTATTATGCAAGCAAGCTAATGAATTAAACTGATTACAACTATAGCACAATCGAGTGAAAAGCACTTGGTATGGTTTATAGTGTACAAAAATTTAGACACTATTTACTTGGAAGTCAATTCCCCTTTTGTGTTGATCATCAAGATTTACTATACCTCATCAAACAATACAATAATTTAGGGTAGATTGGTAAGAAAGATTGTTAGAAGGTCATTGCCCCACCTGTGAGCCCCCGATTTGAGGGAACAAGCGAAGACAGTAGCGGGTAGGGGAAGAAGAAAAGGTAGAACACCTACTTGTCTTGGAACCTGCACAACAAGAAGTTGAAGGTGTGGCATCCTAGGCACCTCTTGGAGAAACGTACAAGCGGCATTGGGGACTGCAATAATAGCCCATGTGCTAGGCACATGGGCCCTTATATAGGCTTGGCCCATGTGCTAGGCACATGGGCCCTTATATAGGCATGGCCCATGCCAGACAGATCAACCAGGAAAGGCCGACGGTCGGTTGGGGGCCCTGAAGGTTGGTGCCTAGATCAGGGAGCCGACTCCCTGGTCGACTCCCTGGTCGGCCACTTTGGGGGGGCCTAGCCCCTCTTATAAAAAGCCACCATTCCCCCCTCATTTCTCATAATTTACACAGATAGACTGGCACACAAGCAAGCGCGCAGAGGGAGAGGAAGAGGCTCAGAAATTGACAGGATCACGGAGCTATTTGTACACGCTCATCCTTGAGCTTTTGTTTGCCCACTTTTGTGGAGGAATATATTTGAGTTTTTGTCCTATCTCTCTTTCCGTCTTTTTGAGTGTTGTAGGAGCTAGATCGGGAGTGAGGTGTGAGTGATTCTATCTTCTATTTTGAACATGGTATCAGAGCTAGGTTCATAGTTCTAGATCAAAGTACCTCAGCAGGTAGGCAACTCCAATCGATGCTCAGGTTTGCTATGTGGTTAAGTTCTCCATTGTAAGTTCAATTTACTGTTCTTTATTACAGCAAGGATGGATGACAAAGATTCTACTATTGCCTCTTTAGCCCCTTCTCTTCCTTCCTCCTCCTCCAGATTCCTCTCATTCACAATCCCAAAATTTGGAGAGTCAGGGAAGCTAGACGGGTCAAAGTACCCGATCTAGAAGATGAAAATCCAGAGCTATCTTGTGGCCCGAATGTTGTGGAAGCTAGCAACGGGGGTGGAGGCAAAACCGGAAGACTTGCTAGATAGCAAGGGGAAGATTGTCATTCTAGTGGATAATAAAGAGAGAATTGGGAAGAGAGAGATGTCCACGCCTTAGCATTAATCATTGAGACACGGAGAACTCTGTTCTTCCTCACATCCAGATAGCAGAGACATCTATAGAGGCTTGGGCTATCTTGAAGGATTTATATGCTTGGTGGGGAGTTTGCTTTACCTCACCAATACTCGACCATATATTTCCTTCGTAGTTGGATTTCTCTATCAGTTCTCATCACACCCAAGAAGAATCATTGGGACACAGGTATGAGGGTGCTAAGGTTCTTGAAGGGTACCTGCACCTACGGCATCACTTATACTAGAGGCATTGAGTTGGGAGGTTTCTGTGATAGTGATTGGGCAGGTGACATTGATACCCAGAGATCAACCTCTGGATATTGTTTCTTACTCTCATCAGGAGTTGTGTCATGGCTGAGTAAGAAACAACCTACTGTTGCCCTTTCATCTATAGAGATGGAGTACAGGGCTACATGTACAACGTCATGTGAAGCATTGTGGCTCAGGTGGACCTTGGAGGTACATGAATGTGGCCCAAGAAGATGCGACTGCGGTTATGTGTGACAACCAAAGTTGCATAGCGATCGCCCAACAACCCCATGTTTCATGCACGAACAAAGCACATCGAGGTCTACTACCACTTTATCAAGAACTCATCGATGAAGAAGTCATAGAGTTGATATATTGCCCGACCAACGACAACATCTCAGATGTCTTCACGAAGGTGCTTCCTAGGGAGCAGATGGAACACCTCATTCAATGCATGGAGATCAGCCCAAAGTTGTGTCATTGAGAGGGGGTGTTAGAAGGTCATAGCCCCACCTGTGAGCCCTCGATTTGATGGGACAAGGGGGCAGAAGACCATAGGGGGTAGGGGAAGAAGAAAAGGCAGAACACCTACCTGTCCTGGAACCTGCGCAGCAAGAAGTTGAAGGCATGGCAGCATTGGGGACTGCAGTAGTAGCCCATGGGTGCCTCTTGGAGCAGCGTAGGGGTGGCATTGGGGACTGCAGCAATAGCCCATGTGCTAGGCACATAGGCCTTTATATAGGCCTAGCCCAAGCTGGCCATATCAGCTAGGAAAGTCCGCTCGTGGTTGGGGGCCCTGAAGGTCAAGAAGCCGATTCTCTGGTTGGATAGTTTGGGGGGGCCTAGCCCCTCCTATAAAAAGCCACCATTCCCCCCTCATTCCTCATCACCTGCACAAACAACCTTACACACAGGCAAATGCATAGAGGGAAAGGAAGAGGCTCAGCAATTAACAGTATCATGAAGCTATTTGTACACGCTCGTCCTTGAGCTTTTGTTTTGCCCACTTTTGTGGAGGTATATATCTGAGTTTCTATCCTATCTCTCTTTCCGTCTTTTTGAGTGTTGTATGAGCTAGATTGGGCGTGAGGTGTGAGTGATTCTATCCTCTATTTCCTGTAAAGAATAAGGGAGAGAGATAGGAGACTCAAGTTCAGCTTTCTTCACAACACACAAAAGAGAGAGGACACAAGGTTAGAGGGTGAAGCCTTTCTTCACTTTTGCACACAACAACAAAATACAATAGAAGAGGGAAATACCCTATATGTCAAAACCTAGAATACGTGGTTCATATGTGAACCCAAACCAAAAACATACGTGGTAGTCTAACTACACCACGAGTACAACTAACATAGGCGGTGACATAAATGATAGTCATCCAGGAGATATGTCGGGGATAGAGCTTGATATCTCAACACTCCCCCTCAAGCTCAAATCCATCTCACGTACACCAAGCAAGCTCCTAAATCTGCGAAGCTTCTCGGTACCCAATGCCTTCGTAAAAATATCAGCCACCTGCTCCTCAGTGCTGACATAGACAAGATCAATCTCACCAGCTAGAACCTTCTCTCTCACAAAGTGATAATGCACCTCAATGTGCTTCGTTCTAGCATGATAAACTGGGTTATTAGCAAGCATGATGCTGCTAATGTTGTCACAATGAATGACAACTGCTGCATGAACTGACTGTCCCATATCTGCAAGTAGCTTCCGTAACCAAGCTACCTCACATGCAGCCATTGCTGCACCCCTGTACTCAGCCTCTGTGCTCGACAAGGCAACTGTTGGCTGCTTCTTGCTGCTCCAACTGATGGCACCACTCCCAAGGGAAAACATAAAACCACTAGTAGATCTCCTGTCTGAGACACTACCAGCCCAGTCAGCATCTGTGTATCCATGTACCTGTAATGCACACCCAGCTTCATAAAACAGTCCATAATGCAATGTGGACTTCACATACCGCAGTATGCGCCTAGCCGCATCCAAATGTGGCTTCCTTGGTGCCTGCATAAACTGACTCACCAGCCCCACAGCATAGCTCAAATCTGGTCTGGTTATAGTCATGTAAATCAAGCTACCTACTATGCGCCTGTACATAGTAATATCTTCAAGAAGCTCACCTGTCTCTGCATTGAGCTTCACATTCTGCTCCAATGGAACAGAAATAGGCTTACAGCCTGTCATCCCATATTTGGACAGCATGTCCAAACCGTATTGCCTTTGCAACAGCCATATCCCACTCGGGGATCTAATAACCTCAATGCCCAAGAAGTAACGCAGCTCTCCCAAATCCTTCATCTCAAATTTCTGCTTCAACAGCAGCTTCACTTCATTAATGTCTGCATCACTATCACCTGTAATAATCAAGTCATCAACATAGATGACTATAAGCACAATCCCTCTGTTTGTCCTTTTCACATAAAGTGAAAAATCTGAATTGGAAATCTGAAATCCAATAGTGACAAGATATTGTCCTATCTTGTCTGACCATGCCCTCGGCGCCTGTTTTAAGCCATACAAGGCTTTGCGCAACCTGCATACAAAATCGGGGTGTGCTTTATCCTCATAACCTTCTGGCTACATCATATAAACCTCTTCCTGCAAGTCACCATGCAAGAAGGCATTTTTAACATCCATCTGATGCAAAGACCATCCCTTTGCAGCAGCCATAGCAATTACTGCTCTCACAGTTGCCATCCTTGCAACTGGGCTGAAAGTTTCCTCATAGTCAATTCCATATGTCTGTGCAAAACCTTTGGCAACCAATCTTGCCTTGTACCTGCTAACAGACCCATCAGCATTGTGCTTTACTTTGTAAACCCACTTGCAGCCAATAGCCTTCTTATCATGAGGCAAAGGCATCAAATCCCAAGTGTGGTTTGCATCCAAGGCAGCCATCTCTTCATCCATAGCTGCTTCCCAATTTTTATGCCCTGCTGCATCCTCAAAACATGTGGGCTCTGGCTCCTCTAGAACCTTGACCATATAAGCATAGTGATGTGCTGTATACCCATCATATCTCAGCCTGTCAACTGGATACTTAATACGAGTGGACCTCCGTACAACTGGATCAGTTGCAGGCGTCTTTAAATCATGCCTGCTTTTCCTTGCACCAGGTGTAACAACAGAAGGAATCCCAAGTTCCTCATCAAGGCTCATTTCAGAGCCGCTTGACTCTCCATCAACATGAGAGCTACCAGCAGACACATCAAATACTGGAGCATGGTCCACTTTTTCTTTTCCCTTATGTGATACCTGCACAACACTATCAAGACTGCCATGTGACGATTCACTAGATCTCAATCTCCCTGTCCATGCATTAGATCCACTAGTAGAGGACTCTCTGGGTCCACTCAAGGCTTGAGATTGCTGCTCTGCATTTATTGCAGCATTCCCATTTCCTGCATCTGCATCTCCTACCATAACAGTTGGTGCATACCAGCTGCTCATTTCATCAAAAACAACATCTCTGCTCACTTGCATTTTGCGAGTGGAAGGGTTATAACAGTGATACCCTTTCTGGTGCTGAGCATATCCAATAAAGATGCATTTTTCTGCCTTTGGATCTAGCTTGGTTCTCTTCTCATCAGGAACATGAACATACGCTATGCAACCAAATACCTTCAAGTGAGAAATATCTGGTTTTTGGCCTGTATACATTTCTTCAGGCGTCATGCCATGGACAGCTGCAGTGGGGGTTCTGTTCATAATATAAACAGCAGTTGCTACTGCTTCAGCCCAAAAATAATCAGGCATGTTTTTCTCATTTAGGATCGCCCGTCCTACTTCTGCAATATGCCTGTTCTTCCTTTCTGCAACCCCATTCTGCTGAGGGGTAGACCTGCATGAGTACTTCCTTTGAATTCCCTGTTCTTTCAGATATTCACAAAATTCTTCTGAAAAGTACTCTCCCCCTCCATCAGATCTTAGCACTTTAATATGCACACCTTTCTCTTTTTCAACCATGGCCTTAAAAGCCTTGAAATGGCTGAACACTTCACTTTTGTGCTTCATAAAATAAATCCACACCTTCCTAGTGTAGTCATCAATAAACGTCACATAATAATGGCATCCACCAATAGAAGCAGCTTTGGTTGTCCAAACATCTGAATGGATCACTTCCAAAGGTCTTCTGCTCACCTTAGCATTTTTGGGAAATGCATGTCTGGCCTGCTTACCCATTTGGCATGCTTCACATACCTTTTGCATTCCCTCAACTCTGAATTTAGGCAAACCTGCAACAATGTTTTTCGTTTGCATAGATTTCAGCCTTTGTATATTCACGTGCCCAATGCGCTTGTGCCATATCTCAATATCTGCAATGACACCTCTCCCATGCGCAAACATAGCAGCTTTCACCTCAGGCATATCAACATCCAAGGTGAACATTCTTCCATTTTTGTTGCCTTTCGCAACCAAGCGGCATTTATTTTTCAAGTCCTCAACAAAGCATCCATCAGGATTAAATCTAACCTGCAGACCTTGCTCAACCATCTGGCCAACTGAAACCAGGTTCTTAGTGATTTTTGGAACATGAAGTACATCTGCCAAGTACTTTGTTTTGCCATCCTGCATAGCCAATGGCACTTTACCAACCTGCGTAATTGGGTGCGCAGTATCATCACCTGTTTCAACATAACCTGGCTTATCCAAATTTCTGACATCATGAAACCACTCACCATGACTGGTCATGTGGTTAGAGGCACCTGAATCAACATACCAAACATCATTGCAAGCTGCAACATCTCCTGACATGGAGTTAACCATATGCTGCATCACAAAAAGGTGCTCATTTCTGTCGTCACCATGCCCACTTGATGATGCATAGTTGCTTTGCTGCAACTTCCCACTTTTGATGTCATTCTGTTTTTTATAGCATGTATTCTCCTTGTGTCCAGGCTTTCCACAATAATAGCATTCTGTGCTGCTATTTACTTGCTGGTTCCTTTGCCATGAACCACGGCCTCTTTGGCTCCCCCTGCCTCTAGAACTACCACGTCCTCCTCCATAGGACTGGTTTTCCTGTTGTTGCTGTTGGTTCTGATTTCCTGCACGGCCACTAGAACGGCCTCTTCCTCTACCCCTGCCTCTACCTGTATTCGAGTAGAAAGTAGTCTCTTGAGAAGTTGAGGTGGCTGAACCACCATTCCTTTGCTCTTCACTCAGCAAGAGAGCAATAAGTTCCTGAAAATCAGGAAATGTTTCACGGACTCCAATGGATGTCCGAAATTGTGCATAATCTTTCCCAAGACCATTCAAGGTCACGGACACTAAGTCCTCATCATCAACAGGTGCTCCAATGGAGGCAAGAGAATCTGCAAGGCCTTTCACCTTCAAGGAATACTCATTTATATTCATATTTTTCCTTTGCACATTGTGCAACTCCTGCTTTAGCTGCATCTTTCGTGCTTTGGTATTTGTGCTATACAGCTTCACCAATGTATCCCATGCCTCCTTAGGCGTCTCTAGATCCTGTATATGCACAATCATAGAATCTGAAATGCTAACGGACAGCCAATATAGGCATTTTCAGGCTTTTTCATGCCATTCTTTAAAGGCCTTCAATTCAGCAGGAGTGGGAGCAGCACCCAAAACTGGTTCTGCAGTTTCACCACTGATGTAATCCCAAACTCCCTTTCCCATAAAGAAGTTTGTCATCCTGAACTTCCATGCTTGGAAGTTGTTCTTGTCAAGCTTCTCACTGACAATGGTAGACAGATTCTCAGACATTTTACAAATCACGAATTGCAACAGCAACCTGTAAACACAGCAAATGCCTCAGAAGGGCAAATAGCAAAACTTCTGCAAAGAGCCTCACAGGGGCAGATCTGCAACACTGACGAAAGTGGTATTTCACCACACAGTCACTTCCTCGTGACGATTTTGCATCAACAGGCAACAGGCATGAATCTACAACTCCCAATATCTCTGCACATAGGCATACGATGCAATTTCTGTGGCACCTTTCCACCGACTAGCCGCGCGGTGGTCGCACAGCAAAAGCAGGGCCTTTTTCTGAGTGCCTGCGAAGAACTTCCGCCTTCAAAACGAGCCCCGAAACGGCCTCAAATCAGAAAAACGAGCCCCGAAACGGCCTCAAACGAGCACCGCGAAGGGCCTCTCAATCTGAAGCAGTGCACTCCTGCACTTCTGGCTGTGCTACCTGCAGAGATTTGCTCCCAAACTCGAAATAGGAAAGCTACACTGGTCCTCTTACCAGGACACCACAGACTTGGCTAGCTTTCTTGAGCTCCTTACCACGAACAAGGCTCTGATACCATGTAAAGAATAAGGGAGAGAGATAGGAGACTCAAGTTCAGCTTTCTTCACAACACACAAAAGAGAGAGGACACAAGGTTGGAGGGTGAAGCCTTTCTTCACTTTTGCACACAACAACAAAATACAATAGAAGAGGGAAATACCCTATATGTCAAAACCTAGAATACGTGGTTCATATGTGAACCCAAACCAAAAACATACGTGGTAGTCTAACTACACCACGAGTACAACTAACATAGGCGGTGACATAAATGATAGTCATCCAGGAGATATGTCGGGGATAGAGCTTGATATCTCAACATTTCCAACATGGATGTTTTTGCTTTAATAATTTAATTTCAATACTAGATCCAAATACCTGGGAAATAACATTAAGAGCTGACTATTTGTCATGTTTTCCAACATCAACAAGAGATAAAGGTATAAAAACTAAGTTTGATTTTATAGAAATAGAGTATGATGAGATGTTCCACTACCTCTCATAGGAAACTTTTCTTGAGCATATGACGAAGGATAAGCACAAGTGGTTAGCCATGAAGGCTAGGAAGTACAAGTTAATAGGTCAAAAATTGTATTGTTAGAGTGCATATGGAATCCTACAAAGATGTGTGTTTCCACACAAATGCGTACGACTTCATGAATCTCATAAGGACCCTATTGGAGGTCATTTTGCTAGAGGCCTCACTGCTCAAAAGTGTTACAAGCTAGATTATGGTGGAGAACCTTGTTTAAAATGTACATGCCCATTGTTAGGTGTGACTTTTGTTAGTGCATGGGAAGGATTCTACCAATTGTGTAAGCCATGGGTCCTAGACTCTACTTTCCTTTTAAACTACAGTTGTTCCCAAAAAATACATCATTGTTGTCATACATTATGCAAAAAAATGGTCTGACACTAAGGCCATAAGAGATAAGTCAACTCGGATGATAGCCAATTTCTTTTTTGAAAATATCATATGCAAATATCGATGCTCGATTGAGTTTGTTAGTGATCAAGGTACTAATTGAATGAAGTATTTGAGTTGTCAACTAGAGAGTTTATGGTGGTACACCAAGTGGCTATGCTATACTATCCACACACTATAATGGACAAGACACAAGTTCACCAACAAAACTCTCAAATTGGTGCTTACTAAAACTATCAACATGAATCACAGAGATTGGGATGCAAAGTTCGTTGCCACATTATGGGATTACAGAATAGCCCACAAGGTCACAACCAATCTCACATTTGGAATTTGGGTTATAAGTTAGAGTTCTAGTGGAACTTTTGGTTCTAAGCTTATATCACCTCGGCGAGAACTAGAAGCAATCAAGCATTTCTTGCAATACCTTAATAAGAGGCATGAGTTGCATGGACATAGCAAGTAATCCAAAGGCAAGGGAAGTCTTGGAATGATCAGCATATTATGTATAAGAATTTGAAAAATGCATGCTCATACTATTGTACAATGCAAAGGAAGGACAATTGAAGACCAATTTTAAGGTTGGATGCAATGCTCCCCACAAATAGATTGAAATGCATGATAATGGTACAATTTAATGGTTGACTTGGAGGGACAATTGATTTCCAATTTAATCAATAGAAGCCAAGTTAAACCATACAAAACTACAATAGCAAGTTTCTCCCACAACTATTGCTCACAAACATACTAATGGATTGGGTGAACCAATGACTACTAGACCAAAAGGGCCAAGTGGTTCTAAGGAAGTAGGTAGCTTGGAACAACTGGAAGATAGATCTGTACTATGGAGGAACTAGATTAACACATTGCTTGATTCCATTTCCAAGCCTCCATCCTCTCCTCTATCTAACTTTTTTTGAAGGTCCGATCCACTACCCTTCACCTCCATAGAAAATATTTTCCTATATTCTTGAGTCCCCACAGTCACCTCCCTCCACACATGATGTACCTTTTTCTCAGGTTACCACACCTAGCCGATCCCATCCCACACCACCAATTTCCCAAGACATCACCATGGTTGATCCTGAGCCCCACTCCTCCTCCTCTTCACATCCATGACTCACCATATCAACCATAGTGGAATGGCTAGAGAATAAAAGAGAGTTAGCCAAAGCCAACACAATCACAAGAGGAGGGACTATTGCTGTTGGTAGTGAGATAGAAGGCTAGGCATGAAGCCATGCAGGACAAGACTGACAAAGAAAGCATAGGGGACTAGGTAACCATTGAGCCAAAAACAAGAAGAGAGGACGCCCAAAACTCAAGCAAGGAAAGACAGAAAACACACTTTAACACTGATTTCGACACTCTCCACACTTTCGAGTCTTTTCCTTTCAGCTAGAAGTATACTCCACCCCTTAGATCTTTACTTTACAAACTAAAACTCACCTTCCTAGCGAAATCCTTTAGCTCCAATTGTCAATGTAATTCACTTAAAAGGTTTAAACCCTTTCTTAAAAAGAGAATCACAATAAAGACTACACAAGACTCGGTGCAAACCAGTGTGGATACCAAGCCAAAGAGACTTGTTGTAGGTTTAAGAACTCAAAGAGAGATTAGTTGAAGCTGAGCAGGAGGCTCAAATTGTAAACCCACCACCGACGAGGAGTTAGGCATGAGCATTGGCCTTGTGCCTTTGCTACAAATAGAGGGCATTATGGCTCAAGTAGATCACACAATGGAAGGAATTGTGCGTGAGACAAATGGTCCCAGTGACTATAGATCCCATAGGGCTAGTCCAAGTCCTAAAGTAGTGCTTGGATTTGTGTGAGTTTGGCAAACTATTGGTGTAATGTCTCGTTCTCCCTCTTGCTTAGCTAACTATAGCCTGATGTGAACATTGCCAAGGGCCTTTAGCCTCTCTACCTAATGGACTTTTAACTTTTGTTGGGAGGCTATGGTTCATAGGCAGTTTTGAGTGCTCCCATGGCTTCTTTTGTACTAGTGGAGTAGAATTCCATGGTTTTGCTAGAGCCGACGATCGACCACGAGCTACTTATACATGGCTGATATTCTCATGCATTTCCTTTTATCTATCCTCAAAAATATCCATGATCTCATCATATCAAGATTCAAGCCTTATGCTCCTTGGTATATATATCTTGCATGCTCCTGGCGCTCATAGATCAGTGCCTATGGGGGGATCCATGTGTGGCAATGGGTTGGGATATATGAGCTCCCTTGAGACCCAACTCTCCCTTGAGACCCAACTCTCTAAGTTGTTTCCAATTGGCAATTAATAATTTTTGGTTGGCAAGGTCTTCAGAGTAAAATAGAGGGTTAATACCCTCACTTGGGATCACACAATGTAGAGGGGGCAAATGGGGAATTCACTAAGAAACATTTGGAGACTCGGAAATGGAATTTCCTTTGTTTTATTGTTGTCCATCATCCTCCACATACAACTTGCAGATGGTTGGGATGACTTTCTTGAATTGTCCTTCTACACATCCTGCAACATAGAATCTTGTAGCACACCTTGGGCATTTAAGTCTTCCCAACAAATAATTTTATGTGCAAAATGTTTTTAATCGTTTAAAGAGGAGATTGCAAACATGGATGTTTTTATCGCAGCTATGCTTTTATATTAATATAAAATCTTGGCAAAACTTTATCAAGCTAATTTTTTTAGTTTCACGATATTGACAAAACAAAGTGTGATTTTATATATTTTCTTTTGAATTTCTAAGTAAAATATGTAAATCTGGTCAAACTTTTTAAATTTTTACATAAAAGCTTCAAATCTTGGTGAATGTTTCAAAATTTTAATTTTATTGGGGCATTAAACTTTCGATGCCGATCTAAAAGTTTCACTTCTTAATGAAACTAACATGAAAAATTCATCCATGCTTGCAAAATTGTTAAACGTGATAGTATCTTTGTCTTTTAAATATATTGAACAAAAGTCTATTAAAATCCAACTAGAACATTTGGTCTTCAAAGAGAATGTGAGAAAGTAACCAACATGAAAGATGTAAATTTTATTTCATTCTATGCATTTTTTGTTACATATTTGATGGAAAATCAAAGATTTTTAATGCTACATTGAAAATCCAAGATTTTTGGAAATTGATAATTCTATATTGAAAACAACACATAATGGCCATTTCTTTTCACTTAGCTTTATGTGCATAATGGCTAGCATTGCTTTTCACTCAGCTTTACTTGCACATGCATTTTCTTTTAAAATTTTGCAAGATGTCTAGCATTGATTTTTTAGTGAACTCTAACTGCACATGATTTTTTTCATCATATCGTTTAGAATTTTAATTATATATTTGGTGGTATGTCACATTGTGAGCTTCCACAACAAGTCTTATATTTGAAATTATAAAATTGTTAAAAAGACATGGTTATAATGATGATCTCCTTAACACAGATGATGATGTGGACATGCACTGAGAAAAAGAAAACAATGACAAGGTGTAGAATTCACAAATTTCAAATTCAGCACCAAGGTCTCATTAGGTCATTTGATGGCTCATTAGAAGAGGAGGAGCTAGAGGTAGATGAGATAATGACAAAGTAGAGAAATCTTATATTGTAAATAAATTAGACAACTTACAAGCAACTTATTCAATTTAATGTGGTATCTACTTGGACAACTACTTTTGAAATTAAATTCGACATAGTTAGAGTCAATTGCAACATTTATTCACCATTTGTACTTCACAAATGTATAAAAAATTATTCTCTCCTCCAAGTTACCTCTAACTCAAACAAATTTTCACTTAGCTTTTTTTCCTAATATTCTTGATGTACTTCCTTTTCTCAACTGGGGTTGGTTCCATCACTTAGCTTTTCATTCGAATGTCCTTCACCTACTTTCTTTTCCTACCTAGGGTCAATTACATGTACAATTGTTTTACGTTGTATCACTATCACTAAATCCAAGGAAAGGATACAAATTGATAACAATAACTATTTATTTCTGCTAATTTAAATAAAAGCTAGTTATAGATTATGCTCACCATTGTTGTTCAAGGCCCATCACTTCACACATTGCATCTTTGTTGAATGACCATGTAGATGAGGAAATGTCATAGAGTGGAGAAAATGCCATTGCATGATGTTGCGATTCAAAATTTGACATTGATGAAAAAGTTTGAGGGAAAAATCACATGTGTCTATTTCTTTAAGACAATCATGTTTTCATATTAACACTTATCAACGTCTTTCTCTATATTTATTTTTCCCTCTATGCATTTCTTTACAATATTCTTTAGGTAATGTTGACTAACACCTATAAAATTAATCTATTCTAAATTTTTATACAATTTCCACATGTACACAAATTATTAAGTGTTTTATGTTGCTAATGTACAAATATTACTCAAAGTTTTGAATTATTAAATATTTTTTACATTTTTCTTGGTGAGTTCTTGGCATTGCCTGAAAATAGTATTGTGCTAACATCTAATGATGGCAATGGGATTTTTCTTCTTTTACATTTCTTATTTTAACTTCCCACAGGTGTATGGATGCTTTTATAGAAACTATACTTATATATTAATATAAAATATTGGTGAAAGTTTACTTATCTACTTCCTATATTTTGTATTATTTTAATATACAATTATTTTTTTTCTATGTCCTTTTAAATGTTAATAAGAAGATATAAATATAGCAAACCTTGAAACTTTAAAGTTTTACTTCTCAATAAAATTAACATGCAAAAACCATCCATGCACATGTGCATCAAATTACAATGTTGAATCTCTAAGAAACAACGTACATTTTCCCACTATGAAATAAATGTTTAATAATTTAACTTTTTGTTTGGAATGGCCTAACTCATTGCATGATCATGTAAAGGGATAATTTATCAATGCTACCACCCTCTTTTAACAATATTCATAGCTTGGGACAAAATTTTATGTAAACCTCATTGGTATTGGTTTTTTAAGGGGTGGCATCATGTCTAAATATTGTTTTGTGGGTTTTACCTTACGTGGTAATCGATGCCCTATCTTTTCCTATAAGTTTACATGCATCATATACAATAAAATATGGCTTTAGGACGTGGAGCTCACAATAACTCCAAAAAAAATCCCAAAAAAAAAACTTATGGGTTGGCTCCTTATCTTGTGAGTTGGCTCCTTCTCTTGTCAACTCAAAGTCCATAGGCCCATGAAGGAATAGGCTTTACAATTAGTCACATAGATCATGTTCTTACATCTAGGTGATTTCATGTGTATCATGGAGACTATTCATATTAGAGCCCCATTAGGACCTTTGAATAAAGGTTCAAACGTTTCTTTGCTTAAGCATTATTGAGGCAATCCATTTCATGTCAAAACTACACGATTTCTTGAAACCAAATGTGAGGCTTGGACTGTATTTTTTAACGTTGGAAAAAAACACATAATTATTGAAAGAGGACCATGTTGCATGCCCATTCAAACAAACTCATCTCAATAAAATAGCTCTCAATTGTTATGATGTGAAGAAAAACACATTTATTTTGAAGGAGGAAGATGTGGTAGGCCCATTCATATCTATCCATTCAATCAAAATCACCTCAATAAAAATTAACATATTCATGCCCAAAAGGTCACTAGACCTTATTAAAAGTGCATCATAATCTTCACAAATATATTCCAAGGATAGAAAGAGACAGATACGAGATCTATATAGATCTTAAAAACTAAACCACTTTTTGTAGTTTATCCAAAATATATGTATAATTTTCATAGCTAACAATTGTAGGTAAATAAGAGGAAGGTGTCCCAAAACAATCATGAAAGCATGTAGCTTATTATTCCAACTATTAATTCTCTATTTATCAAGCAATGATTAATATCTAGAGCAATTTATTAGTACTTTCTACCTATAGCCTATGTTTATGCCATAGATGGCATCAAATATGACAATGTCACCAATGACCAAATAGAAACTAAGGGGCACAATGTATTATCTCTTTTATCTTCATGTTTACAATGTATTTCCATATGTAAAATAGGATAAGTCACTTTCTACATGAAATTGTTTACACTTAACTTTGGAACTAAAATGGCAATTACTTTGCACAAATATTATCTCTCTCATAGTGAAGTTTAGTATTCTCTCTTTTATCTTCATGTTTCAAGAATGCTCCACCCATGCAAGGGTCCCAAATATTGATCATAATACAACTAGCTCTCAAACAAAGAACATGATGTCACAAAAAATGAACCCCCTTCCATAAAAGTTACTATAGAAATTTAGCTAGTTTGTCAAAATGTTGTTGAATAATGTTGTTGAACACCATAGATACGAGTATGCATATCCATTTTGAACTCACTCGTATGTTAAAATTGGGATTCTTGTGATGTTCAATATAATATAGCAAAGTTTATACTATGTGTTGTACTATGTGCTGCATGAGAGAAGTGCACGATGTCCAGTACAAGATTTTTGGGCCTTTGACTATAAATACATTATATTTATTTACATGGACATGGTGTACAATATGTCAAAAGGCATGCATGATATGTGCTACATGGTGTCTCAAACAATCTTGTCATCAAAGTGTTCTCTAAGATGGACCCAAACATTGAGTGCTATTGCATTCATCTAGTAAAATTAAGTGCTTGAGAAGTTGAAAAGTATTCTCATTTTGGCTCTAAATTTGGAATAATTGCACAAAATTGGTATCATGCAAATAAATTAAGAAAAAAACATCAAAGAATGTCAGATCATGTAACCTAAATTATATATTTGTTGCATGACCTAAAGAACAGCCTTGCATGTTTGTTGTAGTATATTCACACATATGACAACAATATTCATATATATATATATATATATATACATATATGAAAACAATAATTTGAGGAGCCATCAATGGCCCTTGCGTGTTTGCAAATTTTGAAAAGCTAGACATGCATAAAGGTATGGATAATGTCTTGTACAAATTTTTATGCATACATCACGTTTTATATGGATATCCACAAAGATATGGATAATTTCTTGTGCAAGATTTTATGCTTACATTACATTTTAAATGTACATACGGACAAGGTGAAGGATCTTAAGAGGTTTACACGATCTCCGGGTACAAGGTTGACCCAAGAAGTATCCTCTAAGTTGGATATCATTCCCTTTAACTAGTGATTGGAGAGGACTCAGAACTTGAGCAAGAATATTCACTCTAGCTACAAATTTGTAATGTTTAACATACATAATACATTAAGAAAAAAAATTATGGTATTCCCATGAGGTGTTATAAAATTTTCCTTGCAAGTAATGGTAAGTATTGTCATTTACTTATAAGTAATGGTAGAAATTTGACCTTACTATACTGGTAAGAATTGCCCCTTACATGTTATGGTAATAGCTATTTACTTCTTTTAATTACAACTAGTAATTTGTCACTAAAGGCACTTTTAAATTTGTGTAAAACCTACATAAAATTTCATATACATATACATTACACTTATTTGTCTCCCCACTCTCTAAATCAAAAGTCGCTAATGGATATAGAGTGCCTGATTGATTGTTATATTTAATTCTTATATTTTGCATAGGAAGCTAGGCATCGCAGAATTCCTTCGAATTCAAAGCATCTTGCAAGAGCCCAAGTCTCTTTTATCCCGTGATTTTACAAGCTTTTTGGATTTAGAAGGGTCCATGGGATGAAACCAACTAGAGTCAAAGCTACCAATCTCTACTAGTCAATGCATCATCATATAATAGGTTTTGAAACTACATTTTCCATCTTGTTTATAAATGCTTGTTCTCTACTATATGCTTGCTTATAGATGCTTGCTCCCTACTAGATGGCCTTTCTTACTGGTTCACACTTCATCCTATGCATAGTGGACTAGATCCCTCACACTTATATTAAAGGGATCATTATTAGCACTACTTATCCCCTATATGCTTTATTATTGGCTGGTGCTTTATCTTATACATAGTGAACCGATCACCATTATATTAAAGGGATCATTTATGCACTACTTCAAATGAATAGAGATTGTATAAGGTGTAATGTTGCCTAGGATTGGTCTCTCCCTTTTCAACTTTGATAGTATATTATAGATCTTGTTACACTACCTTCCAGGCCGGTGTGGCAGTGTGACAGCTTCGCCCATTTGATGTGGGGCAATTAAGGGCTGTATAGTTTTTTCTATGTTTATTGTGACTATGTTTTTGGTTATCTCCCTTGAAGATGGTCCTTGGGCCCTTGTCAAACTATGCGGATTGGTTTGGTTTTCAATGTCATAGCTTATCATGCTTACTGTCTTAATAAATAATCAATATATAGATCTCATTTCTATGCCTAGACAATACAAGAGCCTACAATGCACTTGGGCAATGACTCCTATTATAGTGGTAAAACGGGTGCTTTTCAAAACGTATCCTAGAACAATTGGTGTAGGATGTGAGTAAGGATGACAAATAAATTAAGGCATCCTAGTCCCATCCATGTGGTTTAGAGGTCGTTCCCGCGATTGCAGGTTAGCCCAGCACATATGCTACCTTCCTAGGCAGATAGGGGTAGAGCTAGGCATTCATCCCTATGCTTCATCCTTGCTTCGTGCAAGCTTAGTTTCCGGAGATGGGGCCCAAGGAGAGCATCTAACCACCAAGCAAATCACCACTTTTTCTCTAACAAGCACCGTAAAATGCAGTTTTTCCCGGGGGCAAAGGAATGCTACAATCTCGCAGCATTATTTCCGGGGTTTGACGTGGGAATATTTCGGAATATTTGCCATCGTGGGAATGGACTCTAATATAAGGCCCTATAACATCGCCATTTTGGCAGATTGCTGGCTATTCGCGAGACAATATCGAGTTCTGGACAAGACCAAATAAGCACAGGCACCCCGGACTACAGAATGTATGTTCCTTCGTCAGATGGGACCAAGTCGCCTATTACGGATTCCAAGGAAGCAAACTTGTTTACTACAAAGCTTCAAAATAGTTGTGGGCGACTTTGTCATGTATGGAGGCGGCGTGCGACGCTGATCTTCCGATTTCCCTTTTTGTGGAATCGTGTTGCTTCAATCATGTCAACCAGTTCCACTACAGACATGCAAACGGCCGGCCAATGCCACTACGTCACTCTGTAATTGGATGGTTTCACGACCTTTTCCAAAAATGGGTCCGCTCTTTTTCAACTTGCAAATTTTACATATAAAAAGAAGCGACTCCAATTGCTGTGCCGTCACCCTTGTATACTCAGATTCATGGCGATGCTCTTTCTAACTAATTTGTCTGAATGCTCTCGTCTTTTTCGAGACTATTGAGCAGCTTCTGCATTCGTTGGGTGAAATGGACGATCAGGAGAGCGTGCTGGGATGCCAGGATTCGTATCCCGCAATGGATGGCTGAGCTTTATCAAATTTTTGGAGACGATTCTCGGTGCACATCTGGACGAATTCTTTTCGAAGGACTGAAGTAGTCAATGTCTTCCGCCTAGCAAAACAAAAAATAGAGAAGGCATCCAATAAGCATCAATACCACCCTATAGAAGGCAATGTGTTCCCACCTGGTTTAGCATTAACCTTATAACCATAAGGCAATGAGTTCCCACCTGGTTTAGCATTAACTTTATAACCATAATTTTAAAGATTACCAAGGTGCAGGCCTTGTTTTATGTACTGGCATACACAATGTTAGATTACACTATATGATTCTCTTGGAGAAAAGAATTAAGAACTAGCCCATGTCAACCACTCTACTGGTTCTTGATGCACACGTCCGGGCATAAAAGACCAAAGTTAGTTCTTGACATAGTCACATGTAGACCACCGTTACTTGGTGATGACATGTGGAGCTATCTTAACAAGGTTCATATAATAGAGCTCTTTTAAACATTTAGAGATTTTTTATAACAGGCTTGTGGTGGCGGACATGGAGTCATAGACCAACTTGCTAGCTCATGTTGACCACTGCAGTGGTTCCTGAAGTGGGCACCACTACTTGGTGGAGGATATGTGGAGCTATCTAAGGATTCCTACACCTGAGAGAGTCCAAGCTCTGTCTCGGTGTAATACAAGAGTCACTCTCTCTCTCTTTCTATCTCTCTGTCTCTCTGTCTCTGTCTCTCTCTCTCTCTTCGACTCTCTAATTTCAACCATGCAAATTATAATATAATCATACATAAAGATATTGAAGATTCCATAAACAATTGTCCAATATATACAAAGGGAATCTACATGCACTTTATAAATCCAAATTATGAATGATTGTACACAAACATATTGAAAATGATTCTATTGTTTATTTCTCAATATATACAAAAGGAGCCATATACATTTTCTATTTTGGCAACTCTAAGAAATACAAAGGGAGCCAGTATAAATTTTACAAAAGCATGGCACAAGGATTCAAGATCCATTTTAGCACCTCTAAGGAATACAAAGGGAAATTCAACGTTAGTAGGAGGTCCAAACAAGATTGACAAACACATTCATTCATTGCATGTCTTATTTTATGTATATGCAACACTCCCACCCTAATCTAACATTTTAAATGAAGGCTTGAACATCAATATTATGTTCTCATTGGAGCTTATGCACAATAAATCATCCACATAAAAAAGGATGACTATCAACAAATGCACTTTGTCTCTCTTGATATAGAAGATACTTCCAATTAGATTGTTCTTCAAACTCTAGCTAATCAAATAAGCATGTATCTTCCTATGCCAAGCCCATGAAGCTTGTTTGAGCCCATAAAGTGATGAACATACCTGACTCATTTTACCCAAGCATCACATATCCAATGAGCTAAGTTATAGGGACTTCCTCGTAGTTGTAAGTCCTCAATCAAAACATTTATTTTTATGTCCAACTAATCTAGTTTCAGGTCATTATGAGCAACCAATGAAACACCATATCTTATAGTGGTTATCATGGAGGTGGGGGCCAAGGTTTCATCATAATATGTTCCCTTTTGCTAAGAATAGCTTTTGGCAAATAACCTTGCCTTGTGTTGTTAATGATACCATGAGATTTTCTCTTCACCTACAAACCCAATTTGTCTCAATACTTTTTTCCTGTACAGGAAACTCGACCAAATCCCATATGTTGTTCTTATAGCATGGATCCCATGTAATGCTCACTCTCTTAGGAATTCTCAAAGCTCTAAGGCTCATATGCATCAGAAAGTGTACTTAGTCAAGCTATATCAAGTTTAGGATCTCTTAAACCAACCATGTCCTACTTGGAAGAGATGCTAATAATTTGATGTGCTGCAATGTTAGTTTTGGCCACCTAGGGATTGTTCTAGCATCTTCTATAGTAGCCCTTTCTTTGCTAAATATTTCCTCCATATCCTCATTTGTTATTGGTTTTTCATGTCCATGGTCTAGAGCATCAAAACTTTGCTATGTAGGTTATAAATGCTAACATTCAGCATGCTATATATTGCCATCTACTAGCTATGGGAAGAGCCCTTGTAAGCATTTCTATCAACCACATCCTCCACTGTGATGGTGGTCCTAGTCCTCCAACAAGGTAGAACCACTATGGTGGACTACCTCAACCATGCTAGTATCCAATCTCAATGGTCATCTTGTGGACCTTCCATATTCTAAGCTATTTTATTTATTTGGCTATATTTTTCCTCATCATCGTGACTCGTGTGAGAGTATAATTAAAACTAGTGTGTGAGCCCAAGTCAGGAACCACCATCGTTGGAATTGCATTCTAAGCCAATGGTTAACTAATTAGAGTTTGACTCATCATCACAACAATTATGTAAGCACATAACTAAAACAAGCACGGTGGCCCAATTAAGCATCAAAGTGGTTGGGATTTCATTCCAACCTGATCTCCCATGGATCTTCCATACCAAGCTAAGTAATTAGATTTTAATTATTACACTTGAACAATGTTAAGACTTGCATACCATAGGATGAGGATGTGGATTCTAATTGGAAGATGGAAACTTGGTAGCATATAAGTTAGTTGGTACCTTGTGTCTCTTATATGGAGCACAAGTAGCCTTTGATTTTGTTATGATTTTTAGCTATTGCAGCTTTATCCTTTGGCTTATCCTTGTTTGTGTAGTCTTGTCCATTCCTTTCTCATCTCGTGATCTTTATCCCTCTCACCTCTCCTATCTTTCAAAATGGTATCAGAGCCTCGATTGTTTCTCTCGGTGTTCTCTTACCTTCCTTTAGCTTATCACATCATTACTTGAGCCTCTATTGTTACTCAAGTAATCTGCATATAATGTTAAAGTAATATGCATTTGCTGGTTCTCTCTATACAACAATGCTCGTGATGGATTTCTAAGAACTCCACACTTTTTTTTCTCCACAAGTTTTCTTGTTAAGGTCCAAGAATCTCTATAATGCTAACAGATGGTATAGTATTTTATGCCTTCTTTACTACTTTGGATAAGGTTCTAAAGGTAGGTAAAATATTTGATTGACTATTCTTGAGTCTGCTACTTTGGCTAAGGGTCTTGAGGTCAAACATTGAGTTGATTGTTCTTTTTTAGCCTCTCAAGGTCTTATGTCCAAATCCAAAGGAGATGGTTTTCTATGACAATTTGTCAGCATTTATTTATTATTTAAGCCCCAAAAACTTTAAGTATTTTGATGCATTATTTGTCATATCATTGAATTTCATATGCATCCTCTACAAGGGTTTTCTTTTCTCATCTATTTGACTCTACACACATCTAGTTAGTTGTTGAGGATTATTTTTATCTTGGGCGTCTAATGGCCAAATAAATCTCACCATTGAGAATTTAAATGGCAAAGGATTCCATTCTTGGAAATCGTAAGTCTAATATTTTCTCAAGTTCAAAGGTTTACGGCCTTATGTCAACAACAAGAATATTGCGGATACTGCAAAAACCAATGAGGTTGACAGTGATGAGAGAGCATAAGCAATCATCATGCTTACCATTGACAAAAGTCTTATCCTTCACATTTATGAGCTTGCAAATGGCTAAACTGAAATGGGGAAAGAACTCCAAATAATCTTTAAGAGCTGAATCTTTTAGCCTTTAGTTACTCAAGGTGATCTTAGTACATTTATTGCTCACATGAAGGGGCTTCTCAACCAATTTTCAACACTAAAAGCTATGATTGATGAGAATTAGGTAATTTTCATGCTTTTTAAGGGTGACCAATCATACTCTAATTTGGTCACAACCTTGGAAAATGTACACAATCCTAAACTTGAGGGGTAATCTCTTCTCTCTTAATGAGAAGCAAAGCCTTGTTTATATAGTACTTGTTCTTCTTAGTACAACTCAACCCATTTTTTGTATAGATGTTTGGCTAATGGGTTTTATTGGTTCTCATTAAAGAAAAGGTTGCTAATCACTATGAAGGGATTAATGGCATAAGGCATAGCAAATAGTTAAAATATAAAAAAGCGGGCTAGTCAAATGTACATTTAGGCAAAATGACAATACCGTTTCACACAAATGCACACATAGGGGACAAGGGGGTTTTTTCTTAATTATCTTTGAGTTAACACCAATAAGGAGAAAAAATAAGAGAAAAAGAACAAAGCAACATAGATTATGCTTTTACTATCATGATAATGGTTCCTATGCTTTTTCCAACTAGTTTAGATAGGAACCCTATACTCTCACAAACAACATCTCTATTGATTTGTTAAAAAATAAAATGAAATATTATTAATAAAGAAAGGAAACCTATAGAAGATGAATTGCATTATAAAGGGAAAGTACAAGGAACCTCCATTGGGGATCCAAAACATCATGTCTATAAAATGGCATACTATAATACAAAATGTGTCCTCTACATGACAATAACTCCTACAAGCTACATATAATATTGATGGGTCTAGTGGTAAGTGTTAAATCCGCCGACGGGATGGTTGTATGGGGAAAATCTGGCAGGATGGCTATATGGCAACGATCTGGCGAGATGGTTGTTGTCAAATATGTTGAGGGGGGGTTGTTGATGCTGAGGATTCTCCCAGGAGGGAAAACGTGGTGGATAGACTTGGAGATGCGAGGACTCATGAGATTAGCATGCAAGGATGCAAAGTATGAAGAAAATGCTCAAAAATGTATTTGTTGTATTTACCTAATGCTGACCATGCATGTGAGTGGGTGCATTGGAATACCAAGGACTTGTGAGCCCAGGACATTCACAAGGGGAAACTTATGATATCACGTGAGTGTACAATAGGGGGTTTTTTGAGAAGAGGCATAAGCTTATACGTTAGGGGTGGGAGGCCTTTTTACTTTTTCCCAATCTTAAATTTACGTTAGGGGGGCCTTGATATCTTTGTGGGGGAAGAGGGAGGCGTGTAGGGAAATATAAATTTTTACCATTAAACATTAAAAGTACACACACACACACATTTGACTAGTTATAGTCGGTTGTCTACCAAGCGTGCATGAACTAAGCCCGACCTATTGCTAGTTTTAGGCCATGCTAGGGAAACAAATGAATATTACCCATTGGTGAATATTTGAAGATGGTCTAATCTATATCATCTAAATTTTCTTATGGTCTAATCTAACTATTGTTTGAGAAAGAATGTAGATTTAGGGAAAGGGGGGACATAGTGTACTTTTGGTGGTATCCTTATAAGCTTAAATAGGGCTGTTTTATTATGATACATGGACCATATATAGGGGGTTTTCTTGAAGCTCATGCATGTAGGTAACGTCCCCCTTATACTGAGAGTGAATCCCTTGGGCTTGTGAGTTACTAGTGCATGTGGGTGATATGCCTACTATACAGGCTCACCCAGACTTGGACTTGATGATTGCACACCTTGGGGGGGGGGGGTCGATTATGTGGAATGCAATAGCATTGAATTACAAATAGTAGCATACCTCGTCATCAGCCAGGTAGAGCATGTGCTGATTCTATGCATCATCTTGGTTGTCAGGTGTGTATTGGCACTACAACGTTCACTTTGATGGACCTCTCTCAAAATAAGACACATGGGCTCTTATGTGGTTGTACCCAAAGCAGGGGCAAGTTCTTGTGGTACCGCGAGCTTTGATTTGATACGAGTAGGTCTAGGCAACACTGCTAGTGCTCCCCTGAGTACCGTGTCTTCTGATGGTGTTTGTATAGGCTTGGAGGAAGGTTCTTATATAACTACCAGACCTTTTAGGGTCGATTCTTGTGTCGCTTCCTCAATGACCTTGGCAATTTTCTCATTGAGTTGCTCTACATGATGAAACTTCTTCCCATTGATTGTTGGAATGTTTCCTTATAGGTAAGGTGATTTGAGTCATTGAGCCCTGCTCCTTGATGGAATTGCCCATGTTGGCACGAGGCAAGAAGGGGTCAAAAACCCCATCCATGGCTTCAGTCTTCCAAGGTTGTTGTCCTTTGTCGGCATAGTGTCGTGCACGAGGGACAGCCTTGTAGTTCACGGAATCTATGGGTGGCAAGGGGAAATTCCTCCCAAGCAGCTCCCATGCATTCGACGACTTTTTTTTATTTTAAGACCTCTTTCTCATTCACTATCATTGTGTGGAACCTATGGAGAACTCAAGGTAGAAGTTTCATCAAAAGCCAAATGTTTAAGTGCACATTGTTGGGACAAAACTAGAATGGGGGACCTCCAGGGAGATTTTCTTTTGACATAGTTTGGCATTTTTTAGCATGATCTCAATTAAAAAAGGGGGGATGAGTGTTGTCCACGCCCCATCTAGGATCTTGTCATAGTAAATGGTGGCTGTCGGGACAAATCTGGGATGGGGACCTCCCGAGAGGTTTCCTTTTCACATAGTTTGGCAATTTTTAGCTTTAATCTCAAATTTTTTAGACCATGTGATGAAACATCCAAGAACCAGTTAGCATCCGTTAGTCTTGGGATTATTAGTTACTGTTATTAATCATTAGTTTTATTGTAATTAGTAACTGTTGGAAGGGGTTTGATTTTACCAATATGAATTTCATGCCTGATAGTTGTGTGGCCTTGTAGGATTATCAAAGGTACACATCATGTCGAGGCATCACCCTACATGCTCTTCGACATGTCGCAACAATGACACTAGGGATGCTCCCTCTTGTATGGCAACCATAGGTGTGACCGAACGACTGACGTCTCAAGTGATTGAAGCTAGCAAGGATGAAGCAATAGCTCATGATGTGGCACAACCATCTCAAGATGTGGATAGACCATCTAATAATGTGGCAGGACCATTTCATGATGTGGCAGGACCATCTCATTATGTCACAAGACCATCAGATCATGGTGTCACAATATCATCTCATGATGTTGTAGGACCAGATGTCTCATGATGCACCGGTTGACTCTAGGGTTCTAGGTGATGCACCGCAGGGGTCAAGAGAGAAATTTACTAAACGGAAAGGTAATTCAAGCAGATACCTTGCAAGAATCTATGTCACGGGTGTATATGAAGACATCCATAGCACCCCCTCTTCTCCATCTCTGTAGGTTGGTGGCCAATGAGTTGATTCAAATTGTAGCAAATAATGTGATGGACCTCTCTAAGAGCTTCCAACAACAGGGTTATTTAGTTGGGACAAGGTATTTTCTTGTGTTCCTTTGTAGACCTAGAGAGGACCCCTTGGAGCTCTTGGATGATGATGTGTAGTCATGGGATCTTATATGGATGGCAGTGAATGATGAATTTCAGACCGATCTAGCTATAAACCCTCAATGACAATTTTTAAGTAGGAAGAAATTTCTCGTATATGGGATGGGAATCACTGGCTGAAAGTGTGGTTCGAAATTGTAGGACGAGTAAACCAATACAAGCATGCTTCTCCCTTCTCATTTAGTGAGATTGATTGGTTTGTATACGTAACCACACACCGGCTATTTTGTAGTTTATCCAACCCATCCAAAGAGGCATCTTAGGGTGCAATGCACATTTCTTTCATTTGATCATGCCCAAGAACGGCCAAGAAGGGAGGTGTTGCTAGCATTGGCAGAGATGAATAGGTAAGGACTTACATAAGGGGCAATTGTGCTTCATGGATGTTGTATGAATTGCTTTTTGAGATAATAAATGAGAAAACTAAGGACCAAGGATCTACAAAGAGGAAGATGAAGGGCAAGGAAAGACCTTTACTCAAGTTCAAAGCAAGAGAAATCTCTCCCAAGGTAAAAGTGCTTCCCCCCAATCCTAGCGCCGGAAAGGGGACTAAAAAGAATGTCAAGTAAACCAATAGCCATCCTCTCACTCAATGTCAGAGGTCTCACTAACCCAAGTAGAGGAGAAGAAATAGCTTATTGGCTGAGAACCAATAATCTTTCCCCTACATTTCTTACCCTACAAGAGGTCAAAGTCTCTGGACCCTCTCTTGAAAACAGACTTAAAACTGTTGATAAGAGAAGAAACTAGTTCTTCACCCACCATGAGGAGGGAAAGGGTGGAGTGGCAATTTGGATACTTTCTAATTATTCCCATGGAATCCTAGGTGTTGAACTGGATACACTACACAGATGGTTTATGTTCAAATGCACTTTACAGGGGCAATCTTTCACTGTGATTTCGTTGTATGCCCCTAATAGTATACACGACAAAAAGGTCAATTGGGAATCACTACTTCATGCAGGTAACAAATGTTTTGTGGTGGGGGATTTTAACATGGTTGAAAACTCCACTGACAAATGGCTGGGTAAAGGCACTGTAATCAAAGGTAGTGAACTCACTTTATGGGAGAACTTGAAAGAAGACCTAAGCCTTTGGAGATGGGAATGAAAGGTGAATTTACTTGGTCCAACAGTCAAGTTGGAGCCAATAGAAGAGAGGCTAGATTTGATAGGATCTATGCTTCTCAAGAGCTAGTAAGAAGCTAGTAAGTCAAACTAGCTTTCTTCAAACTCAAGTATTCTCTTCTCTTTTTCTCTCTGACCACAAGCCATTCCTTCTCAAATGTGACTTTGGCTTAGAAAAAAAAACCACCTCCTGGTTACAGGATGACCCAAAATTCTTTGACCTTAAAAGTGTCTAAGAAGGGGCAAAAGCAATATGGCTGATGGCCTTCTCTGATTCTATCTCAGTCAGTGACTCCTGGTGTACAACTATTAAATAGACCCAAAGACTACTCAGAAAAGCAAGAAAGGATAAAGAAAAAATAAGGGCCAAGAGAATGGACATTATTCAAGACAAGATTGTCTCTTTGGAAATCTTAGCCAGTATGCTACAATGAAATTTGGAAGCTGAAAATTCATTTCAATGATTATGAAATATGATTAAGCAACTGTGTCCCTCCCCCTACTTTGAGAGCACACCATGACTCTAGAGAGGACCTGAGATGCAAGAGTGGCATGCAACTAAATTACAATCCTAGTTGGCAATCATTTGAGATGCAACGTCTGCCATAAATAATATAGAGGCTCATCTGTAAGAATTTTATGGCATGCCAAGACAGTCTATTCATCCCCTTTGAGAGTTGCATACACGGTATTGGAATGATTGATTCTAGATCCAGAAGCTTTACAAAAGATATCTAGGCATTCCATAGCTTTTTTTATATCCTGAGTCTCATTCCTAAGGGTTAAATTTGTGTCATTAGCAAACTGTTGGCACATAAGGTGTTTGCCAGAGGGTAACTCAATGCCTTTCAATGTCTGGCTTGCAACATATAAGTAGTACTTGTAAGCTTGCTAGAGCTCAAGAGTAAGAAATCATCCAATTGTCTTGCCACCTCTAGATGTAATTGGATGATTATGAATGTGTTAATCTATCTATGAAAATAGGTGTGGGATGGAAGATCACCTTTCCCCATGTCTCTCTCTCTCTCTCTCTCTCTCTCTCTCTCTCTCTCTCTCTCTCTCTCTCTCATGAGCATCTACTTCACCATTATCCTTCACAACATTATGCTTTGCTAGCAAATGTCCATATCTCACACACACTAGTGCCATAGCTAGCATTACTTACACAAGCACTTATAGGCTACAAGCCATTTTAATTCTTTCCAAGATAAAAATGAACTTGATGATTGTAAAAATTAAATGGTACAACTTTTCATGGGTCATAATGCAACCACAAATAGGAGTATTAATACTATTCCAAGTGGCACATGTGACATTAATTGGCAAATTTTAAATGGCACAATTTGTCACGGGTCATAATGCAAGCACGAAGAGAACTGTCAATACTATTCCATGTGGCATGACATTATACATCACACGGTCTCTTCATCCTCATCATTTCTAGAGCTTTCTTTGGCTTGCACTTGACGAACAATGGGAGGATCATGCAATGGACTTTGGAGATTACAATTTACCCAATCTGCTAGATCTCCATCATTACTCCCTCCCTTAACATCATCCAACATTCTACCATTTTCTATCCCAATTTCTATGCTCTTTCTGTCTTCAAGCAATTTCTTGTGATGGAATTTACAAACTTGTAATTACTCCAATTTCATTCATTGGTGGAATTGATGCAAGGCTAGGATAGCACTTTCAAGGTTAAGGTCTACAAATGAGGTGTCAATTCCCCACACTCTTCCCACCATCTCCATGCAGGCATCTCTTTTGCAAGGTCTTATATTATTAAAAATACAAAAAACCCTTCCCTATTTTGGAATGTGGCTAATTCTTTGATAGCAGTAACATATTCAGGTTTATCTTCAAAGAATCGTCCTAGGAGATTGTGGGAAGGCTGCATTATCTACTCCAATGTTTTTGGAGAATATTCCCACCATTCGGAATCTAAAAAATGGCAAGCATAGTGACGATCATTATAGGCATGATTTCATCTCTCTCAAAAGCTCTTATGTAGAATTGCATGACAAATGGCATTGTAGCCTTTGTCATCAGCTCTTGTATTTTCCTTCAACAAGTCCCACTCCTCAGTCCACCAAGCCTTGTAGGAGCTTCCCAAACTTGGACCTTTCATGTTTGGTCTTTAGATGGCAAACCATATCAATCTCATTGCATCAGAGACATCACCTATTTTCTTCCAGTAGTAAGAATTTGATTGAAATGCTTCATCTTGGTGAACTCAGCATGGGTGTTTGGTGTAGCTGACTTAACTATCCACTCGTGAGCTTCTACACTGAACAATGTCTTGGTTACAACTCCTTGTAGCTTGAGCAACGCTCCAACATTATATAGTTTATTCCCAAATGTGTGTTTCTAGGATTCAAAGAATCAAGTTGATTATCAGTAGGTTGGACATCTCCATATACATCTTGGAGAAACTTGTTGTCTATGTCATCCAACCCATGCCACTACCATAAGTTGTAAACTTTTGTGAGTAACCATCTATAGCTCTAGATTGACTAGCTTAATATCCTTGAGGTATGAGTATACATCAAACATGGGTTCAAAGGGTTGGTATTGGTGGTGTGCTACTATGTCATCCACCTGGCTATCTGTACTTTTAGGTATTTCTCCACCTAGAATGGCTATAACTCTCTCAACTCCTGGACCCTTGCATTTTCCAATTTGTCTCTAAGGATCACCCAAGAAGTTCTTGTACATTATTGTGCCAGAGCCTGAGTATTCTTCATGGAAAATGCTGCATTTCCACTTATTACTATTTAACATCGTAACATAATCCCAAGCCTTTGTCGGGTTTCACCCTCGACATTGCTTTAGAGACATGGTTGTTGCTGTGAAGGCTATAAGAGAAACATAAGCAATTTTGTATAAGTGATACGT
This sequence comes from Dipteris shenzhenensis, assembly GCF_047967505.1. NCBI lineage: Eukaryota > Viridiplantae > Streptophyta > Polypodiopsida > Gleicheniales > Dipteridaceae > Dipteris > Dipteris shenzhenensis. Next base: position 33,502,357 of record NC_141613.1, read on the forward strand.
TCATTCATGAACATTTCCATGTTTTCATTTCTACCATGAAATTTAGAATAAATAACAATGTTTGGTTTGCAGTCTTACATCCAGAAATGGATGTGTCTATTTGGCACATCTAACTTAGAATATTTCATGTAAGCTTGTTGGACCTCAAGAGAGAGAAATCATCCGATTGTCTTGCCCCCTCTCAACGTGATTGGAGGACTATGAACATGGTATTATACCTATTAAAATAGGAGTGGGATGGCATATCGCCTTTTCACATGTCCTCTTTCTCTCAAGTAAGCATCTATCTGCACCATGATCACTCACAACATATGCCCTATTGAAAAATGTCGATATTTCACACATACTAGTGCAGTAGAGACAGTGTTACTTACACAAGCACTTATACACTAGTGTTACTTACACAAGCTAGTGTTGATGAATGTCGGTATTTCACACACACTAGTGTAGTAGCTAGTGTTACTTACACAAGCCCCTATAAGCACTTTTTCTTCTAGACTCTAATCTAGCATACTTTTTCAACCTTAAGATATATTTTCTACATATGTGTAGTCATGGGCTACGAATTGCAACATATGCGACATAATAAAATATAGTTTTTCCCACTTGATAATATATGAAAAACAAGGATCGTAATCCTATGTATACAACAATATATCCACATGTGCACCATTATTTTATGAGTTGCTATGTAAGCCGGCATTTGCAAGCTCAACAACTGGCTAGACTTTGAGCAAGATGCGAGTGGCCAGCATAAACGAGCCCATAACTAGCTCAAAGACAAGTATTCTCTCTACACTCTTGAGTCCTACTTTATAGAGTACTACTAGTATATAACATGAATTTTATATGTATGTGTGATGTTACGGGGGGGCCTAAGTGAACCCTCAATTGGCACAAGTTTTGTGTATCCTTCCTTTTTATGCTTCTTGTTTTTCTCAAGGTTCCCTGGAATAATACTAGGAATCATGATAAAGTGAATAGTACAAATGCGATGATCAGTTTATATAAGGGTGTAAGCAGGTTAACGCTTCCTAATTAGCATGTCTATGGACATTGTTAGATAGCATAAAGACGACTAATAGGTTTTTGTGTCAATTAAAAATTCAGTTAGTTTACTACCACATCCCCATAATAGTTATCTTGAAGGCAGGATCGTGTATATTCAAATCTTTTTGGACACTTAGTTACTCTCATGTCCCACGTATTCTTGTATAGTCCTCCCACTATCTGCAATAAGCACGTTGAAAGCAGCCATCTTCTTTCTTTCTTATGTAGATATTGGATGTATACCAGAGCTTTCACTTGTTGAAAGCTCATTTACAGATTCATGAAACGGCTGAGCTTACACACGATTACTCTACTTGGGCCATTCGATGTCCTTTGGATAACACGATTCTCCTGAAACAAGAACTTTACACTGATGTGACAGATAGTAGCTACCCATATTGAGCTCCACCCTGGGACTTAATATAGTGTCTCCGAGAAGCACCTACCTCTAGGAATGAGACAGGGAATACATCTAACAAGAAGGATGAAAAGAATGCTCCATTGGATACGTTGTTGCTCAGATAAGAATCTTGTCTAGAATGTTTTGAAGTTCATTTTGCTCTAGCCTATCTATTATCAAAAGGTTTTATCTTTTTCTTTCTCTAAGTTTACTGTCCTTGCAAAAAAACATTTACTGTCCTTGCAAAAAAACAAACATGGACATTATGCCTAACGTTCTAGGGTTGAAATCAGAAGAGAACAGAGATGTATTTCCAAAAGTGATGGGAATGTTTATGGAAGGAGGTATATATGTTAAATTTGTGTCCTTAATGTGTTGCTTGATTTGATCATGAGCTCACTATAATTATATTGTACAATTTGGAATAGCAGAAAATTCAAGCAATCTTGCTCTATGGGAGAATAACTTCAATAACTGCCACCATTAGAGGCAGTATGAGGCCCAAAAAAAGATTGAACAATAAGAATGAAAGAAACGCATGGGAGAGGATAATTTGAGAGAGATAGAGGAATCCATAAAGCAACAAATTGTTCTTGAAATGTTGAAGTTTTTCAATGACAAAACTCAAAGCATGGAGAAACAGATGAAGTATGAAATCTTTAATTGAATTCAACAACACCCTACAGTGATAGGATTACGAGATCGAACAGCTAGAGAGGAGGCAAAGTGCAAGCAACACTAATAGCCAATGTGCACAACACACTAGCTATCATAAAGCAACCTGCAAAAAAAAAAGATTTGTTCCTAAAGAAATGTACATTGACTATGCTAATAAACTCTAATGAAGACATGGACATTGCTAACACTACAAGGTAAAGGCCGTTTTTTGAGAGAAATACTGACTTTTTTTACACAAAAGTTTTTTTTTAATAGGTGCAAAGGTCAGTATTTACGTCGCTATTAACGCCAAAAAACATGTGTCGCTATATAAGCATTGGTATATATCAACACTGGTAAAGGTTGGTATATACCGACACTCGTAAAGCATTGGTATATATCGACCCTTAACATAACTATTAAAAAAATTGGTGGGGCAAAACAGGGCTTGCTGTGGCCCCATTTTTCCCCACTATATTTATTTTTTTGCATTACAAAAGACTATTTACAAGCAAATAGGCGAGATAAAACTCTCAAACCTTGTTCGTTCTAAATTTCCCTTGTGAAAAGGGTGATACAAAATCGCTCAAACTAGTCGACAAACAAAAGCATATACATGCCGAAGTATATACAGCCTTGTTTATTACAATTTCCTTTTCAAAAAGGGCAATATAAAATTGCTCAAATGAGCCGAAAGACAATAGCATATACATGCCAAAGTATAAACAAACTACTACTACTACGACTATGACACCAAAATTTGATATTTTTTATTTGGCATTGGTATTGTTTTTCTCTATGTTTGATAAGAGTTTGAGTATCAGGTGATAGCCTAGCGGCTCTCACTTATTTCTATTTTCTAAGATATTGTATGGGATTGAGAGGATGAGTGGAATGGATCATTGTAAATACCATGTGTATGAATGATAAATACCTTGGTATGGGGTGAGAGTTATTTGTGTATGGGATATTATGGGGTTTTTAGAAAATAGGAAGAGTGAGTCATATAAAGAGGTGGGATCATGTCCATGTGTTCCAATAATATAAGAGAGGCCACATGCCAAGCGTGTGGAAGGCATGTGGAGGAGTGTGGAGTCAAGAGAAATCCTTCTAGAATTCCTATGTGGAATAAGGAGGATGTGGACATATGGAAAAGAGAGGGTCCCTATGGACTCCATGTGGGAAGACTCTTGACTTTCTCAATATTTTAAGAGTCTTGAGCATCTTTTGATGGGACACATGGCAAGAGTAGCCAAAAAGGACATGGATGGTGACATACAGGCTTATGTGATTGATGGGGAAAAGAATCTACAGGCAGCAATTGTAAATGGGTAAAGCAGGGTGACAAAATCTCTATAAAAGGAGCCCTCCTCTCCCTTTTTCATCATCTCTTCCACCATTAGGCCTCATGTTACTATAGCTCTAGTTTGCTCAAGCCTCTTCCATGAGCCTTCTCTCCCTCTTGTAGATATTCTCTTTTGTAGACTCTTGAGTCCATCTCTCTCTAGTTCATTCTCTCTCTATGAGTAGTCTTGGATCTTTTGCTCCCTCTTGTACATATGAAACCTCTTCTTCTTCCTTGTGTTTATAGTATTTTGAGTTGCATTGGAGTGGAGTCTCATTCTATTGACAATGAAAATCACTTCGTATTCTCTCTCTTGAGTCTCTCTTCCCTTTTCTTTCTTTCAAAGCCTTAAAAGTTTTTTCCCATCCATTTCCCGAGCCACCAAGGGAGTTACTTACCCTATTCTAGGAAAAATCTATGAGTGGTGGATCGTTGATGAAGGTGGAGTCTTGAGGAGCATCCTGCCCCGACGAAATTAGCATGGGTGGCGGACAATTTTCATGATAGTTTGACCCCCTATTAGTGTTTTGCTCATAACTTTCTACTCATTAGTTCGATTTTAATGAAACTTATATCAACACTAAGCTCTCTTTAAGGGCATGTCTTTGTGTTATTAGATCTTAAATCAAATACTACAGCAAAAAGTTATGAGTCTTTGTGTTTGACAGTCTGTTTTCATGATAGTTTTTACCCTCGTCTAGTAAACTGCCCATAACTTTCTAACCGCTTCTTTGTTTCTTACGAAATGTATATCAACACAAATTCATCTCAAGATGTATCTCTATATGTGTTTGAATCTTTGGTATCATGTCTCTACTGAAAGTTATAGGCCTCTGTGTCTAATGATAGTTTGTAAAGTGTTTTGAGCTAAGTGTAAAGGTGTCTATGAAGGAAGTGCAATGTTTCCTCGAAACCTACCCATCCAACCCAATCAGACCCTTAAAACTCCTTGATATATATCAGTTCATGTCATGTTGAGCAGCAAGATCTTCTTGTGAAGAGAGTGGGAGAGAAGTAAGGAGTCTCACTTGCAGCTTTCTCACATACACAATGGGGGAACACACACAAAGGTGGAGGCTGAAAAAAATTTTCCTCTTCTTAGATGTGAAAGCCAAAAGAACTCTCTAAGTACAAGAGGAATAGGTGAACCCCATATGTGGGTCTGAAACCAAACTCAGCTAACTAAGGTGGCATACTAATTGAGCCACTAACTAGAGTACATAAAAATAGCTGTCATCCAAATATTATTTATGGATGGTGTACCAACCGCATCTGTAGCTAACAAGTCGGTGACATAAATGCACAACGAGTGGAGCTTAATATCTCAACACTCCCCCTCGAGCTCAATCCCAATTCCTACACACCAAGTAGGTCTCTAAACTTGTGCAGCTTCTTTGTGCCCAATGCCTTTGTGAATATGTCAGCTACCTGATCCTCTGTGCTGACATAAACTAGATCAATAAAACCTACTAGAACCTTCTCCCGCACATAGTGATAATGCACCTCAATGTGCTTTGTTCTAGCATGATAGACTCGGTTATTTGCCAAGTGTATACTACTCATGTTGTCATAATAAATGACAACTGGCCCATTTGTAGACTGATGCATATCATAAAGTAGCTTACGCAACCAAGCTATCTCACATGCAGCCATTGCTGCACCCCTGTACTCAGCCTTTGTGCTTAACAAGGCAACTATAGGATGTTTCTTACTGCTCCAAGTGACTGCAGCACTCCCAAATGAGAACACATATCCACTGGTAGATCGTCTATCAAAAATACTACCAGCCCAATCAGCATTAGTGTATCTGTGCAACTGTATCTGAACCCCAGTCTCATAAAATAGTCCATACTGCAATGTGGACTTCACATACCTCAGTATGCATCTAGCCACATCCAAATGCAGTTTTCTTGGAGCCTGCATAAACTGACTTACCAACCCAATAGCATAGTTCAAATCTAGCCTGGTAATAGTCATATAAATCAAACTTCCTACTATGCGTCTGTACATAGTAGGGTCTTCCAGAAGCTCACCTACATTTGCGCTAAACTTCACATTCTGCTCCAAAGGAACTGAAATAGGCTTTAGCCTGTCATTCCATATTTGGACGGCATGTCCAATCCATACTACCTTTGCAAGAGCCATATCCCACTTGTGGATCTAATCACCTCAATGCCCAAGAAGTAACGTAGCTCTCCCAAATCCTTCATCTCAAGCTTTTGAGAGTGGTCTCAATGGAAGCAAGAACGGAAGAGGGAGAGAGAGAAACAGTGAGCCACACAAGTTTTGGTGGGTGCAAAACCCCACCCTAATCTTCTTTTTCATTCATTTATATATGTGTTTGAGTATTGTACATAACCGGGGTAAAGGCACAGTGACCTTTAACCCCCACAACCTCCCACTTAAAGGACAATGTGCCTTTAAGGGAGAACAACCAGTGAGCATACTATCCAATGCCCATCAATACATGACAATACTCAAACCGCTGACTAGGTAGACTCTTCGTCAGCATATCTACAAGGTTATCATCTGTATGAACCTTGACAAGCTCTATGCGCTTGTCCTCAAGTACCTCCCTGATGAAATGGTACCTGACCTCAATGTGTTTGGTCTTTGCATGAAAGACCGGATTCCATGCTAGCTGAATAGCACTCATGGAATCACTATGCAATGTTGGTACACCTGTATGAATCCCCAAATCTCCCACTAGCCGATCAAGCCATATAGCCTCCTTGCAACCCTCTGTGGCTGCAACATACTCAGCCTCTGTGGTAGACAAAGCAACGCACTTCTGTGCGCGAGACATCCACGACACTGTGCCACCTGCAAAGGTGAACACATAACCAGAAGTGGATCTCCTACTATCCACATGCCCTACATAGTCTGAATCTATGTACCCAAGTACACACATGTCTCCTCTACCAAAGCAGATGCACATCTCCTTGGTACCCTTCATGTACCTCATGATGCACTTAATTGCCTTCCAATGCCTCTTTCCTGGATTAGCCATATACCAGCTAACAACTCCCATTGCAAATGCAATGTTTGGTCTAGTAGCTATCATGGCATACATAAGACTCCCAACTGCTGATGCATAAGGAACCTTGGCCATCATGGCCCTTTCCTCATCTGATTTGGGACTATCTGTATGACTCAGTTTCACATATGGAGGCAATGGAGTACTCACTGCCTTCCCCCCCTCCATATTGAAACGCTGCAATACTTTTGTAACATATTCTTTTTGTGAAAGCCAAAGGAGTTTCCTACTCCGATCACGCGTGATGCGCATACCAAGAATATGACCTGCAAGTCCCAAATCCTTCATATCGAAGGCCTCATGCAACTTGGCCTTTAATGCATCTAGCTCATAAGTATTCTTGCTAGCCAATAGCATATCATCCACATATAGTGCCAAGATTATCAGGCTATTATCCTTAGCCCTTTTAGTATAGAGGCAGTGATCAATTTCACTCCTTCTAAAACCCTGGGACCGAATGAAAGCATCAAAACTTTTGATACCATTCTCTAGGTGCTTTCTTAAGACCATAGATACTCTTTTTCTGCTTGCAAACTAAATGCTCTTTGCCCTTTTCTTCGAAGCCTTCCGGCTGCACCATGTAAATTTCCTCATGCAAATCCCCATGCAAGAAAGGTGTCTTGACATCCATCTGCATAAGGTCCATATCCTCTAATGCCACTAGTCCAAGCATGCATCTAAGTGTGGTCATCTTCACAATCAGAGAGAATATCTCATCAAAGTCCACACCCTTCTCTTGCTTGAACCCTTTAGCGACCAAACGGGCCTTGTACCTAGGCACATCATCACCTATGACCTTCATTTTGTAGACCCATTTACATGGCAATGCTTTCTTTCCATGTGGCAAAGAAACCAAGTCCCAAGTCTTATTCTTCATAAGTAAACTCATCTCTTATTGCATAGCATACTCCCACTTGCGTTGATCCTCGCGCATCATAGCCTCTCTGTAGCAAGAAGGCTCCCCGCAATCAGTAAGCATCACATAGTCTACCCCTAGAACAAACCTATCAGGCGGTCTAGACACTCTAGATGATCTTCTCAAGGGCATTTCAGCTTGCTATCCCACCTGCATATCAGCCACATGTGGCTCATCATTTCCACCTATAGATGATCCATCATCTACCCTTGATTGTATACCTGTGGGAGTACTTGGTGGTACCATTTCTTGCACATTTGGTGCATGGACAACTTGCTGTCTATCAACATATGCAGGTGGATTCACATCTTGGAAAGTGATTCTCCTCATTTTCACATCCCTCATGGGTGCCTTATGCATCTTCTCATTGAAGACTACATCATGGCTACGTATGATCTTCTTTCCTTCTGGATCCCAGAGACGATAGCCCATCTCTCCACTTTCACCATAATTCAGAAAGATGCATTTCATAGACTTAGGATCTAGCTTCTTTTGAAGCTCTTTTGGCACATGTGCATATGCCTCACACCCAAATATACGCAAATGAGAGTAAGAGGGCTTCTTGCCACTCCATGCCTCTTCAGGAATACCACCATCCCAATTCTTACTAGGTGATCTATTGATCACATGCACTACAGTCTTCATTGCCTCAGCCCAAAAACCACCAGAAAGACTTGCATTGGAAAGCATGCATTGCAACATTTCTTGAATGGTACGGTTCATCTTTTCTGCAACTGGATTTTGCTTTGGAGTACGAGGGGATGTGAGCTCCCTCTTAATCCCATATGTATCATAGAAATGCTGAAAGTCATGAGAGAGATACTCTCCACCATTGTCAGTCCGTAGGCATTTAAGCGTTCTACCTGACTGATTCTCAACCAAGGCCAGCCATTTCTAAAATACCTGGAACACATCACTCTTTTGAGCTATAGCATAAGCCTACACTTTCCTAGTTGCATCATCAATGAATGTCACATAGTATTCAGCCCCGCCTAATGACCGTGTAGGCATGGGACGACATACATCTGAATGCACCAAATCAAGCTTTTCAAACTCTTTCTTTCCCCTTCTTTTATGGGCTGATTTAGTCTGCTTCCCATAGAGACAATGCTCACAAAATTCAAAATCAGAGAAACTCAAATGCGGTACATAACCCAAATGGCATAAGAGTTTCATTCCATTCTGGCTCATGTGCCCCAACCTGCAATGCCACAAAGAAGTGCTTGGCTGCTTGGTTATTGCAACAACATGATCAAATACCCCTGATACATGTAAGGGATACAAAGTCCCACACTTGGCACCCCTAGCCAAAAGCATAGAGCCCTTTTGAATTTTCTAACTCTGAAAGCCAAAAGTGGTGTGAAAACCAGCATCATCTAGCTGACCCATTGAAATAAGACTCTTGGTCAACTTAGGCACATGACTCACATGTTTCAAAATAAATGCAGACCCATTTGCAAAAGAAAACTTTATGTCACCTACTCCCACTATGTCACATGCATAGTCATTTCCAAGATGCACACAACCTGTCTTTCCACTGTCATATGTGGAGAACCATTCCCTATGGGGAGTAACATGGAATGAAGCACCAGAATTGAAAATCCAATCTTGGGAATATGCATCATCTGAAGTGATAAGCAACTCTGTAGATAAACTAGACATGAAGAGAACGTCATTGTCACTATCATGTGTGACTGCATTGATCTCCTCAATCTTCACTTTTCCTTTGTCCTCCCTTGGACTCTCTTCCTTTTGATTTGCACCCCAATTTGCATTCTTTTTCTTATCCTTTTGCTCTCTTTTCAGCTTGTAGCAATCCTTTTTCATATGGTCCTTCTTGCCACAGTGGTAACACTCAATGTTTTGTGCCCTGGATTTGCTACGAGACTTCCCTCTTTCTTGGGACTTCCCCCTGAACTGTGATCTGCCCCTTTGCACATTTAAGGCTGCATCCTGCTTGTTGCCATCCATAGACTTCCGTCTAATCTCCTTCGCCAACAAGCTACCCACAACATCATCAAATTTCAGTACTCCACCAGGTGCAGAGTTACTCACAGCTGTACGGAAGGTATCCCATGACGATGGCAATGAACATAAGAGAAATATTGCCTTAGTCTCCGCATCAAAATTCATCTTCTAAGCCTGAAGGTGGCTGAAAATAATATTGAATTCATTCAAGTGAGAAGCAATGGAGACCCCTTCGTTCATCTTCAGCTCAAACAACCTCTTCATGAGGTAAACTTTATTAGAGGTAGTTTCCTTCTCATAAGTGGGACACAGTTTCTTCCACAAATCTTTCGTAGTTTGCTCATTTACTACTGTGAAATAAACTGACTCTGCAAGATGAAGTCTACTAGTAGACTTTGCTAATGCATCCAACTCATTCCAATCATCCTTAGACATATTCGTAGGCTTAGCTTCAATCCCTGCCAAGGGTTTAATCTGCTTCTTTTGAATAAGCACATCCCTTATCTGTTCTTTCCACAAAGAAAAGTTTGTCCCATCAAACTTTTTAATGTTGAAAAACTCCTTTTCAGACATGGAAGAGGATGCCATAATGCAAATAAAGCAAAATCCCAAATGCTAGTGCCTACAAGAGAGAATCACATCAAATACCAGGTGAACCCAAATGTGTATGCCACAATAGATTGAAATATCACCAAAACTCAAAGCTCAAAGCATCAAAAGATGCAGCTGACTCATGTGCATGTACTATGCATCCATATGAGCAAATCTGGCCCAAAAGAGAATGCCAACTCCAATGGCAATCCAAAATGCCAATAAGTGCCAAATGACTCAAGCATAAACACCGTCCACTGGCATATACATTAATAATATCTCATCCAAGAGAGCATAGCACTATCAGTGCATCACCTGCAATGTGTCAAAGCTGTCCCTCAGCATAAAATAGCATCCATGTGCAAAGCGTCCATAAAAATAGCATCCCACAAGGCAATTTGGGCCTATCAGCGCATCCAATAAGGACCGCAATGCATCCAAATGGCCTATAAATCATCCACTGCAACCTAATGCACACCACCAATGAGCGCACACTGCTCAAACTACAACCAGAGTGATCTGCATAAGGTATGCTCAAGAAATCATAGTCCCACGGTAATGACTGCTACTGAAAATAGAACCTGAGATGCCTCAAAACATGGGTGCCATTGCATCATCGGACTCAGCAAGAAAATCTGCAAATATCTCTCTTCTATCAGAACTCCAAAATCCCAACCGATGAGTGAGAAATGGGAGTCAACACTTATCCACTGCCATGTGGCATAAATCTAATGTTTCAAAACCTTAGAATGAAAAATGCATAACAGAGAGACGAAATCGAATACACAGAGATCTATAACTCTGAAAATCCTCCATCGAATTGCGTAAGAACTGACAGGTAGGGGTTTTTGGGTGTCCAGAACGCAATGGAACATACGGTTTTGGAAACCGTGGTCTCAATCACTGGGTCCAACACACGGACTGAAAAACGTTTTTGGAAATAGAGCTGTTTGTAAACTCCATCGGAGTGTGAATGATGAGCAACATAGAAGTTTTAGGACCTCCTGAGTCCACTGAAACTGATAGATCTACAAATGGTTTCTCCAAACTTGAGTTCCAACACCCGAGCAGAAAAACGCAGAAACACAGTGAGTCAGAAATCCAATGAAATGATCCTAGATTCAAGTGAAGGTGTTTCCAAGCTCTTGAAGTGAAGTGGACACCAAAAGCAAGCAATAGTTGCCTCTACAAGTCAATACAGAGTCTCTGTCATCGAACGGAACAGGGAAAAGCTCAAAAAATGACTTTTTCTTTGAACACACTTAACAGGCTCTCAAAACCACTTCGCAAAACCAAAGTGACTTTTCCAAAGGTTCCTCCAAGGTCTCTACACACTCAAATGCAAGTAAAGTTACCCACAAAGCTTCCCACAGAGCTTCTCTATCCTCCCACAAAGCTGTTGAGCTTCTAAGCATTCACGCACGCTGAGCTAGATCACCCGGGCTCTGATACCAGTTGAGAGTGCTCTCAACGAAAGCAAGAACGGAAGAGGGAGAGAGAGAAACAGAGAGCCACACAAGTTTTGGTGGGTGCAGAACTACCCTAATCTTCTTTTTCATTCATTTATATATGTGTTTGAGTATTGTACATAACTGGGGTAAAGTCACAGTGACCTTTAACCCCCACAACTTTTGCTTCAATAGCATTTTCACATGAAGGATATCTTCATCACTATCACCTGTGATGATCAAATCATCAACATAAATGACAAGTAGCATAATATCTTTCTTTGTTTTTTTTAAATAAAGTGAGAAATCTGCCTTGGAAATCTGAAAGCCAATAGTGACAAGATACTGTCCTATCTTGTCAAACCATGCTTTGGGTGCTTGCTTTAAGCCATACAAGGCTTTCTTCAACTTGCAAACAAACTTAGGATGAACAACATGAACATAACCTAGTGGCTGCTCCATATAGACCTCTTCTTGCAAATCACCATGCAAGAAGGCATTCTTTACATCCATCTGATGTAAAGACCATCCCTTTGATGTAGCCATAGTAATGACTGCTCTTACGATTTCCATCCTTGCAACCGGACTGAATGTTTCTTCATAATCAATGCCATATGTTTGTGCATACTCCTTGACATCTAATCTTGCTCTGTATTTGTTCACAGAACCATCTGCATTGTGCTTCACCTTATAAACCCACTTTCTGCCACTTGCATTCTTGTCTTTAGTCAAAGGCACCAATTCCCATGTAGCATTTGCTTCCAAGGCATCCATTTCTTCATCCATGGCTTTCTCCCATTTTTCTTTTCCCATGGCTTGCTCAAAAGAAGTGGACTCTGGTTCCTGTATCACTTTGACCATATAGGCATAGTGAATGGCTGCAAATCCATCATATTTCAGCCTATCCACAAAGTACCTAGCTCTGGTAGACCTATGCAAAATAGGCTCACTAGCAGGTGCTCTCAAAACATCCCTTGTCTTCCTTACTCCAGGTGTAACAACAGAAGGAATACCCAACTCATCATCAAGGCTCTATTCTGAGCCACTCGATTCACCATCCACATAAGACTAACCTGTATTCACATCAACCATGGGTTGATATACTTTCTATTTTCCCTTTTGTGATACTTACATACCACTACTTGCATTGCTTTGAGGAGATTCTCTTGATCTAAATCTGCCTGTGGCAAAGTATGTGAACCACTGCTACAGGACACTATAGGTCCACTAATATTTTGTGATTGCTGCTGTAAATTCTGTGCAGCATTACCATTTTGTGCATCTACATCATCAATCACATTTACTGGTTTATACCAGCTGCTCATGTCATCGATGGCCCTAATCTACCCCTGAGGGGTGTAAGAATAGCTAAGCTCCTCTGGGACAGTAGAGAGAAGAATCTCGTTGCATCCACATCGCTCATCTATGCGACAAACTAGTCAAGACTCCCAAGGAATCCATGGGCTACTAGAAAAGGAGTTCCTCGAGGTAGTCATAGTGTGGATGGGGTCTTGACCGAAGGCATGTGGAGCAGAAGTAGCAACTGAGGCAAGCAGGAAACAATCTATGGGATCTCCGTAAGTTTTTGAGAGAACGCCATGACTGACTATATAGCAAGGATGACACTATAAAGGACATAATGGGTTGTGTAGAGGTCTTCATGGACTGCAAGTACTAAGAGTACGATTATATATTAGAAGAAGTGGAAGATGAGGTCTCAAGTGACCCATCTAGTGGTGGTGAGGAGGAGGAAAGTACCTCGAACAACAATGGCATTTTTGGAGAATGTCTCTTTTGGAGACAGATTTTGTTTAACAATACTATTTTTTGCGATACTTTTTGTATATGAAAACTCTCTTGGATTCCACTTGTTTTAAGTAAATAATTGTCCTTTCATAATTTCCTTTTCATAATTGTCTTAAGTAAATAATTATCCTTTCATAATTGTCCTTTCATAATTGTCTTTTCATAATTGTCTTAAGTAAATAATTTTCTTTTGGTAGTTTTATTAAATTGAATTTGAGTTTGAAGTAATACATTGTTTTTTTAGTAAATTTTCTTTCCACTTCTTACCCACTCTTGTGTTTGTTTTAATTTTTTTGTTTGTGTCTGCGTTTGTCCATCCCCCCACATTAGACATGGCATCATGTCGCATGTCCTTTGAGTACGGAATCCCTTGTAGGAGGAGACATCATGATTTGGCCAACAGCCATGATTTGATAGGACAGGTCCTCGATCGGGTAAGGAGGACTCATGGTAGTGGCAAAGTCAGAGCGAGTGGTGTTTGCGTGAGCACTTCTAGAGCGAGGAGTAGCAGTGGGAGTAGGAGAGGGCAAGGGACCTGACTACTACTGGGTCTCAGGACCAAGTGGAGACCTGTAGGGATGTGAGTGTGCTGACTCATCTACATCTCCCGAGTCAACACAACATAAGCGACCCCTCCTACTCTTGCTTCCCTTATGATGGGCACACCCAGGTGATGACCCCTTAGCCTAAGGGGCTAGAGGGGACGGCTAGGCAGTAGGTCCAGTTGTCGGTGTAGGAGAGGGAATTGCTGAGGTCCTCTGGGATAGCAAAGAGAAGAATCTCGCTACCTCCTCATCGATCATCTGTGCCACAAACTCATCGGGACTCCCAACAAAGCCATGGGCTACTAGCAAAGGAGTTCCCCGAGGGGTAGTCATAGTGCTACATCCAAGAGGAGTCTGTCAAAATCATCAAATACTGCATAGAAAATTATCTTTTGAAGATCACGTATGTTAGACAATAAAAGAAAATTTTTTTGAATATGACTTATTTTATATTTTTACATGGATTTTGGTATTTTTCCAACGTTACATTGGCCCTCTTCTGGTTGGTTGAGAGCCTATTTTTCTAAACCCTAAAAGGTCCTAAAATGAGCTCCCTTTTGCTTGGAAAACGCCCTTTCACACAAGCAGAGAGGGAGAAGGGTGGAGAGGGAGCACAAGTATTGGGAGAGGGGTTAGGTAGGGGTGAGGAGTGTGGGGAAGAGGTTGGAGGAAAGTGAGGTCACCGAATATAATGAAGGACAAGAGTTTTTTACTTTTCTCACAATAGAATTGTGAGGGGCGATGACGCGCGAATATACCGACGTGGCTTCATCGATATATATCAACTCTATATATCCCCAAAAGCATTGGTATATACTAATTGAATAGGGTATAATGTCGGTAAATACCAACAATACAGGACATAAAATCTAGTAACATGCATAGGACAGTATCTTGTCACTATTGGCTTTCAGATTTCCAAGGCAGATTTCTCACTTTATGTGAGAAAAATAGAGAAAGGTATTATAGAGAGGTTTTATTATCATTGCACTCATTGCAAGTGAGAAGTATGACATCAACACCATATTGTCATGTGCCACTTGCAGATGTATGGGGAGGAGCCTGCACCAGTACCAACTATTGGTGGTGCACGTAGTGATTGATCATATGTAAGTCAATGCTATTTGAGTTCATGATTAATAATGCAAGCTTACTTTACACAAAACCTTGAGACAAGATCTTATATTTACACAAAACCTTGAGATAGGATGAGGAGGGTGGCGAGGGGACACGTATACTTTCAAAATTTGAATAGGAGGATAGTCTCCCGAATGTGCTAGATGATGACGAGGATATGGTGGACATGATGGATTCTATTTTTAGGGGCACTACATCACATGTACATGTGATGTCCAAGTCTGAGGCCAATATGCGAGAGTTGCAATCAACACGGTGTGTGGACAAAAATGTAAATATGCTTTTTATTTGCTGCATACTGATGGGTAGGTGCATAGCTATGTATAATATAGCTAGTTGGAGGCGGTTTTGAGTTTTGGACACTCCCATAAAAACTCTACACTGATGTATAGATGGCAAAAACTTCTATAGGGACTTCTGGGAGATGATGAAAAGCAATGTGGTTGTACCAGACTTTCAAAGCAAGGGTGTCCAGTGTGTGGTCAAGTGAAATGTTTTTGGGGTCATATAAAGTCAAGTCATGAAGGGCTTTTGTACATTTTCCTAAGTCAACATGGTCTTGCATGTTTCAGGAATTTGATATGTTTTGGTGTCCATGTCAAGGGGCTTTTCATGAGCATGTACAGGGGTGTATGCAAGTCTTAACGTGCATGCTATGTGTGTGAGAATTATCTGACCAAAAGGTCCAAAATTGCCTTGGGAGGTATTTGCATTTTATGGAGGGTGGTAAATTCCACCTGATGATGTGGCTGTAATCAAAAAAGCATGCATGAGTTGTGGCTACGTGAGAATGAAGGAGGAGCTTCTGCATGAAGGAGGGAGAACGTGGAGATGTGACTCGTGGAGGGATGTGACTCATGCAGGGATGCTAAAAGAGGATCATGAGCTCGCTGAAAAGGGGCAGGAAGTGGCTGAGCTGGGGGGAAGCTCGCAGAACGAAGGTGGTGATCTGAAAAGCTTCGAACGGGGAGAGCTGGGGGACGAAAGGAGGAGCCATGGGCTTGGAAGGGGATTTCGGTGAGCAGGAAGACCACGAGGGATAGAATTCTTGAGAGGCAACTCGATTGCAAGAGGGGAACTCTTCTATCAAGGAAAAGGGTGGCCATATTGCGCACTAGAGGACATTGGGAGCTTTGTAAGCTCTCTGAGCTAGGGTACGTGAAGGTTGCTACTACATGAAGGTGGCAAAAGAATGATCAGGGGGGAGCGCAACCAGGAGCTGGTGGAGCTACGAGGTACTAAAAAACAGAAGCTGATCCTTGCTGATGCTACCCGACCTTTTGCTCGACATGCAAGCTCGATCCGGAGTTTCTTTGAGTGAGCTGAAACAAGTGGAGATGGAGTCAACCGAAGCGTGAACTGGAGGTTGCACTCAAACTGCTCTCTGAACTGCAAAGTAGAACTAAACCCGACTGTGAGCTTCCAATTAAAATGGCAGAGGAGTTGGAGAGGAGCTCGCTGAGGAATTTTGGGCTGGCTGGAGCTTTTTGAAAGGAGCAGGGTGACGAAAAAGAAGGCCCTGATCTTGTGGAGAAGATGAAGGTTAAAAAGTTTGTAAAGGAAGACGTGGCGGTGGTCTGGAGGCTACGAACCTGAGCTGGGAGGCTGGGCATCTCAATATGTGAGGAAAGGGTGGAGATCGAAGATAGGATGAGAATTCGGTGAACAGGAGGCTAATGCAATGTGAAGGCCTTAATCGAGCGATGAAGGTGGTGAAGCAAAAGTACGAGCTGGCAAATACATGAATTGATAACAAGAAGGGTGGCACGCAAAGCATATGGGCAGGCGCTACTCTCTGGCAGGTAGCTTGCCTAGGAAGGAGGTGACTGGAGCGTAGGCTTCTGAAACAAGAAGAGAATTCGGAGGAAGCCGCAGTTCTGAGAATCAATACAGAGAGATGGGTACATAGTGAGCAGTAGAGAAGCTATCGAGGTAGCTATTATAGCATGAAGGTAGAGACAGGCTGGTGGAAGGGCCGATGAGAAGAAAAAGAAGGCCGTGAGCTTGTGTGCTTTGTAGGGAAGGTTTGCTCGGGGAATAGGAAGTGCTACAGAAAGAGAGCTGGGTAGTAGGAGCTGGTGGTTGCAATTATTCTCTAACTAGAGAGTCTTCCCCATAGGGAAGAGCTAAGAGACTGAATACAATGAAGTCACAAAGGAGCGATGGACTCTTATTCTTTAGATAACAGATGAGATAGCAGCAGGATTGGAGTTTGCTAGGAGCCAGTGGCCGAGATATCTTTTTTATGAGATAGATATGATACCAGAATATGTATTTTTCTGAGACTAGAGTGTAGATATCATGGAGTGTGGGTCTGATTCTATAGATACTTTTATGGAGGGAGATAAAGTGATACAAGTAGGGGAGATACTGCAGGATATGAAAAAAACAAAACAATGTATTTTTGTTTAGAGGTAGAATCACAGTATGATATAGTGTGGTTCAGCTGGAAATTTCAGTTTGAAGAAATCCTCAATTTTGAAGCACAAGGTGTGTGGCACCCACTGTTGTATGTAAATAATGAAGAGTGGTAGGGTGTTGTGTTACCAGCAATGGAGGACCTCCTAGAAGAAATTCTCTGGATGAGTCTTTGTACATATGTTGAGTTTGATGAGTGGATATAAAAACTAAAAACAGGAAACTGTATATTCATGTACTTGATCTTGGAACTGGGTCTATCTGTGCAAAACATTGAGTTTGGTAATGAAGTACATGTAGAAATTTCATAGTCTGAGAGGATCAATTTGCCATTGCAATCAGCAAGATCACTTTTGGGTGAGGTGTTTTACTTGAATCTTGTCTGGGATGAAGATTTCCAAGATTGAGGGAGTCCATGGTGTCTGATGTTTGGGGTAGGGGTGAGTATATGAAAGAGGTTACAGTAGTTATAAAGGCAGTATAGTGCTCTATCTTTTTTGCAATCATCTGTTTGGTGCCTCCACAGAACAGTTCACTTCAATTTACAACACTAAAAGAGCAGATGTTCTGAGTTGTGTTGCAAGCAATGGGGAGAAATCCACACAGGAGAATGATACAGTGTGAGTGGTGTGAAGAATGTGGTCATAGGAAGGACAGATGGATTGCGACTCTGAGCCAGAGTGCAAAGAGCTCTGAAAGTGCTTGCCCACAAGAAAAAGAATGCTCTTCGGATGCAGAGTGAGCTTCTTCAGTAGTATGTTTGCTTGTTGCCTTCCAGTTTTGTTATGGTTGAGATAGACCAAGGTGTGGCAGTTGAAGAATTGTGAAAATGGCACAAGACTTCCTAGAATACTGGGGGATGCCATATGAGAATGTAGTGAGATTCCTGGAAAAGATGGAATTTACAGCACTTATGAAAGATAGGGCAACCCCTCAGATTTTGTTTCAGATCCTGAATTATTGCTTGCAGGGAGATGCAAAAGCATGGCTGCAGACTCAAGTTGCTACCTATAGGATTGCTCATCCTCAGCAGCAAAATCCAGAGTATACAGTGGTGAGAGCAGCTTTCCTTGCACGGTTTGCACAAGCCAGGAGCCCTAATGAAGTTTGGAAAGAGCTATGCTCAGTGAGACAGGAGGAAGAACAAGATGTGAATCAATACATAATCTAGTTTGGGAGATTATGGAGTTTGTGGTGTGAAGCTCTTGTTGCAGAAATACCACCTCAAATGATCAAGCGTGATCATTTCATAGCTGGCAGCCTACACTCAGATTGAAAGTGGAGCTAAAAAATCTGGATAGTTTTGAAGATGTTATCAAAGTGGCTAGGGAGAAGGAATGGAAAATCCAGAGACTGAGGCAGCTTGGCATGCAAGAAGAGCCTAAGAATCTGATTAAAAGTCCAAAAATAATAAAGCCTTATGCAGAGAGAGCCGGTGTCTGTTCCTATGCAGGATGAATCCCTAAAGAAGGACTTGCATGATGCTGTAGAGCTTATGAAGTCACTCGGCCTGAACTGGATGGAGACTGTAGGAAGAGGAAGGGGTCGGGGTGTGCAAAATAATAGGAGAGATGTATAGGCTGGGAGTGAAGGAAATACAGTTGGAACAAGTAGAGGACAGGGATACATGAGTAATGTGAAGTGCTGGAACTATGGAGAGTGGGAACATATCAGCGCTCACTGTGATAAACCAGCAAGAGTAGGTGGAGAAGTTTAATCTGTAATGTAGAAGACAAATGACAGGTCAGGAGAATTCAATGTGGAAGTGAAGGATCTGAATCAGCCCTCTACCAGTGGAGTCAAATGGGATGATAAAGGAAAAGGGAAGGCAATTAGCTTGATTAGGGTGGAGACTATTCTGGAAATCATGCCAGTGGCAAAGAGAACAAGGAGTGCAATAGGAGAAAATGGACCTTCCGCAAAAAAATGGAAGCATGTGGAGTTTGATCTCAGCCCTCAGTCTCCCAAAAAGAAGAGTCATAGACCTAGAAAACATTACAAAACTTCAGATTTGCATATTGGTCAAGGACAGGAGGAATACACACTGATGAATGATCTAAAAGGAAGAACTGCCAATATAACTTTTGCATAGTTGCTTGGTTTGTGCCCGAAGCTCAAGAGAGAATGGAAAAAGTCGGCTGATCTCATAAAAAGTAATGAGTAGGAACCTACAAGAGGAGGGATGGAGATGATGTCCGTGGAAGATCTTCCAAATTTATGCCTTGCAGTGGATGCATGGTGTGGAGGTATGAGTGTTGGCAAGGCATATGTTGATGGCGGTGCACCGATAAGTGTCATGACTCAGGCATGTATGGAGAGGTTGGGGCTAAAATTGAATGCACATTCAGATTTTAGGCTCCGATTGGCAAACCATGCGAAGTGAAGTGTCTGGGTATATGCATGGGACTAGTAGTGGATGCTTTTAGAGTATCTTGTTGCATTAATTGACACATTATGCCTGTTGGTTTGGGAGCATACCCAATGATTTTAGGCAGGCCTTGGCTCAGCAAACTGGTAGGAGCAATACAAAACCGGAAGATGGGTACAATTACAGTGCATAATAAGAAAGGAAAGGCCAAGAAATTTGATATGAGCACAGCAGATGGGAAATAGAAGAAGAACCAGAAGAAACAAGCATGGAAGAGGAGTCAGACAGTGAGACAGAAGATGAAAGCACTACATCTGAGGAGGAGGGACAAGTATCATTTCCATTAAAAGAATCTGATGCATATGAATTGCAGGCAGTAGAGATACAAGAAGCTAAGGAGGAGAGTAATCTTGAAGATATGGATAACTTGATGCAACCCCCACCCTGCCAAACAAAGAGAGAAGAGATATTGCTATCCATGCTGAATTCTAGTTTGGAAGAAGTGGAGAAGGAGGAGTATATGAAAGTCATTCATCAGTATCCTCAGCTGTTTATTACCTCACATGAAGAGATCAGGGGTTTCAGATGTGAGCCAATGCACATTGAGCTAAAAGAAGGTAGCAGGACTATTTTTCAGAAATTGAGAAGGACACACAGAGAGCTTTTGCATGTGCTGAGAAAGGAGTTGAATAAGTTGCTCAAGGCTGGGTTGATATATCTAGTGGAGCATTCAGATTGAGGTAGTCCAATGGTACTCATTCCTAAGCAGATAGGAGGATGGAGAGTATGCATTGATTACAAACCTCTCAATGCGGTAACAAAAAGCAATCATTATCCTCTTCCTTTTATTGATGATATATTGGATAGAGTGGTAGGATATGAGAAATACAGTGTGTGTGATGGATATTCTAGATACTTCCAAATTTCAATTGCAGAGGAAGATCATATCAAAACTACATTCATCACACCTTGGGGTTGCTTTTGTTACAAAGTAGTGCCATTTGGATTAAAGAATGCACCAGCATGGTATCACGAGAATACTGATGAAGTGTTAGCCCCTTTCATTGATAAATTTGTGAGAGCATTTCTGGATGATATATGTGTGTACAGTTCCAAGAGAGAGCATGCATGGAAGCTGGATCAAGTGTTCTACAGAATGGATGAAGTAGGAGGACAATTTAATCCATGGAAGTGTCATTTGGGATGCTCTAAAGTGAAGTTATTGTTGGGACATATAGTATCTCAAAATGGCATTGAGTCTAATCCAAAGAAGGTGAAAGCCCTTATCTTGCTCCCAACTCCCTCTACATCTAAACAGTTGCAGACTTTTGTGCAGAAAGTGAAGTATATGACAAGATTTATACATTTAGTCTCTCAGTTGTTGTATCCTTTGCAACAAGCTATGAAAGAAGAACCTCTACAATGGAGTGAGGATTGTGAATCAGTGTTTAATAAAGTGAAGGAGGTGTTGGGAGAGAGTGCTTGTGTGAAAGCTCCAAATTTCTCCCAGACCTTTTATGTAAACCCTTCATTTGGACCAGATGTTGTGGGAGCCATCTTATTGTAAAAAGGGGAGGAGTCCCATTATATGAGGCCTGTGTATTATGCTAGCAGAGTTAAGACAGAAGCAGAGAGGAGATATACAGAGACAGAGCTAATTCTATCAAGCTTGGTGTATGCTTGCAGGAAGTTCAGGGCATATCTTATCTCAAAACCATTTGTCGTTTTGACTTGCTACTCTTTATTGCCTCAGCTTGTCAATACTTCAACACTTTCTCGAAGCATGATGAAGTGGTTGGTTGAGTTGCAAGAATATACTTTCTCATTTCTGGTGGAGAGCACTTCCAGAGCCACACTGGCAGATATGTTAACATACAAAGAGGATCTCATTTTGGTGAAGGAAGTGGAGAAGAAGATAGATAAGGAAGAGCATGCTATCATTCCAAGAGCATCCATCTTGCATTTTGATGGCTCATACAAGAAGAGATTACATCAAGCTGATGGAGGCTATGTGATAACTGATCCAGAGAGCAAGTTGATTCAGAAGGAGGGAGTTCATTTGGAAGCAAGAATCAATAATGAGGCAAAGTATGCAGCATTATATGAGGGGTTACTGACTGCACTTAAGCTAAAGATTCAGAAGATAATGATCAAGGGAGATTCTCTACTTGTTGTAAAGTAGGTCTTGGGAAGTTGGCAAGCAAGAAACCCGAGTTTGAGAGGGTATTTAGCCAAAGTAAGAAGGCTGCTTCAACAATTTTCAGCATGGAATATCCAGCATGTGTGAAGGGAGGATAATCAAATGGCACATGAATTGGCTCAGGAGATGAGTAATCAAAGTCTAGTGATAGTAGCAAGGCTTGAAGATCCACTGTACAGAGGGAGAGAATTCCTGGCTCAGATAGTGGATTTCTTACTTACTGTGGACATCTGCCTCAGGAGCTTAAGAAGAGTCAGAAATATCACTTCATATGGAAGAGTAGACAGTATATGATGATTGATGATGAACTTTACATGAGAGGAGCTGATCAGATTTTGAGGAGAGTGCCCTGGAGAGAAGAGATATATTATACACTATCATCCAATCATGAGGGAGCTTGTGGAGGACACTATGCTTTTAAGATTACGCTGCAAAAAATACTTCTGGAGGGTTATGTGTAGCCTTCAATACAGATTGATGTGTAGCACTGGTGTAGATCCTGCCATGAATGTCAGAGAATGGGAAAAAGAATTCTTAAAATGGAGTCGATAAATATTATGCTGGTTTATGATATTTTTGAGAGATGGGGGATAGATGCAGTTGGTCCTTTACCCAGAATTGCCAGAGGGAAATGTTATATGTTGACTGCAGTGGAGTACTTATCAAAATGGGCAAAGGTGAAGGCAGTAAAAAGAGTAGATAACAAAGGGGTTGCTGATTTCATATATGAAAACATATGCTACAGATTTGGAATTCCACTGGAGTTACTCTCAGATAATGGTCCTGGATTCAAAGGAGAAGTGACGGATTACTTGTACAATAAGCTGAATATAAATCATAAGTACATCACCCCATACTAACCTCAGTGCAATGGGTTGAATGAGAATTTTAATGGAAATTTTAAATTGATGATGACTAAGAAGACGAGAAGCCACACCAAAAACTGGGATTTGGAGATGAATCAAGTGTTATGGGCATACAGGGTAGCGGTGAAGCATAGCATTCAATTCTCTCCATTTCATTTGGTGTATGGAAAAGAAGCAATTCTGCCATTGGATGTAGAGATACCAGCTTTATAATTCTTGGTTGAAGAAGGATATGAGGCTGTAGACAATAACAGGGAGAGATTACTGGCACTGCAAGTGATGCAATTAGATAGGGATTTTGCTTTTGAGCATTATGCCAGAGTGGAAATGCGGAGGCAAGAATTGGAAAATGCAAAGATCAAGAAAAAAGAAATCGAAGATGGAGACTTGGTTCTCAGATACAATAGTAAACTAGATAGTGCTTTTCATACCGCTTTTCAGACCAAATGGGAAGGTCCATACAGAGTGGAGAAGAAATTTGAAAATGGAACTTATCAATTGAGTGATTTAGATGGTAAAAAACATAAGAAGAGGGTCAATGGTGTCCGATTGAAGAAATACTTTGCACGGTTGATGGTAGCATTGAAAGAGGAGGATCATGAAGATAATGAGCTGTGGCAAAACCGATGGAAGTTAGTGTGAAGTGAAGAGGAAGAAAATTTGGATTTGTCATCTCTTTTTGGCTCACTGCTGGACATGAATGTCACATTAGAAGAAAGGGGTTGCTAGAGATGTGTGGACAAAAATGTAAATATGTTTTTTATTTGCTGCATGCTGATGCATAGGTGCATAGCTATGTATATAGCTAGTTGGAGGCGGTTTTGAGTTCTATACACTGCCATAAAAACTCTACACTAATGTATAGATGGCAAAAACTTCTACAAGGACTTCTGGGAGATGATGAAAAGCAATGTGGTTGTACCAAAGTTCCAGAGCAAGGGTGTCCAGTGTGTGGTCAAGCAAAATGTTTTTGGGGTCATATAAAGTCAAGTCATGAAGGGTTTTTTTACATTTTCCTGAGTCAACATGGTCCTGCATGTTTCAGGAATTTGATTTATTTTGGTGTCCATCTCAAGGGGATTTTCATGAGCATGTACGGGGGTGCATGCAAGTCTTAACATGCATGCTATGTGTGTGAGAATTATGTGACCAAAAGGTCCAAAATGTGCCTTGGGAGGTATTTGCATTTTATGGAGAGTGGTAAATTCCACATGATGATGTGGCTATAATCAAAAAAGCATGCATGAGTTGTGGCTACATGAGAATGCAGGAGGAGCTTTTGGATAAAGGAGAGAGAACGTGAAGATGCGACTCATGGAGGGATGCTAAAAGAGGATCATGAAAAGGGGCAAGAAGTGGATGAGATGAGGCGAAGCTCGTAGAAGGAAGGTGGTGATCTGAAAAGCTCCGAACGAGGAGAGCTAGGGGACGAAAGGAGGAGCCATGGGCTTGGAAGGGGAACTCAGTGAGTAGGAAGACCATGGGGGAGAGAGCTCTTGAGAGGCGACTGGATTGCAGGAGGGGAACTCTTCTATCGAGGAAAAGGGTGGTCATACTGTGCACTGGAGGACATTGGGAGCTTTGTAAGCTCTCTGAGCTGGGGTACGTGAAGGTTGCTACTACATGAAGGTGGTAGGAGAATGATCAGGGGGGAGCACAACCAGGAGCTGGTGGAGCTACGAGCTACTAAAAAACAGAAGCTGGTCCTTGCTCATGCTACCCGACATTTTGCTCGACATGCGAGCTCGATCTAGAGTTTCCTGGAGTGAGCTAAAACTGGTGGAGATGGAGTCAACCAGAGCGTGAATTGGAGGTTGCACTCAAACTACTCTTTGAATTGCGAAGTAGAACTAAACCCAACTGTGAGCTTCTAATTGAAACGGCACAGGAGCTGGAGACAAGCTCGTCGAGGAATTTTGGGTTGGTTGGAGCTTTTTGAAAGGAGCGGGGTGACAAAAAAGAAAGCTATGATCTTGCTAGAGAAGATGCAGGTCAAAGAGCCTATAAAGGAAGACGTGGCGGTGGTCTGGAGGCTATAAACATGATCTGGGGGGCTGGGCATCTCGATACGTGAGGAAAGGGTGGAGATCAAAGATAGAGATGAGAATTCGGTGAACAGGAGGCTAATGCAATGTGAAGGCCTGAATCGGGCGATGAAGGTGGTGAAGCAAAAGTACGAGCTGGCAAATACGTGAATTGATAGCAAGAAGGGTGGCACGCAAAGCATATGGGTAGGCGCTACTCTCTCGCAGGTAGCATGCCTAGGAAGGAGGTGACGGGTGCATAAGCTTCTAAAACAAGAAGAGAATTCGGTGAGCAAGAGGAAGCCACAATTCTGAGAATCAATACAAAGAGATGGGTACATAGTGAGCAGTTGAGAAGCTATCAAGGTAGCTATTATAGCATGAAGGTAGAGACAGGTTGGTGGAAGGGCTGATGAGCAGAAAAAGAAGGCCATGAGCTTGTGTGCTTTGTAGAGAAGGTTTGCTCGGGGAATAGGAGGGCTATGGAAAGAGAGCTGGGCAGTAGGAGCTAGTGGTTGCAATTATTATCTAATAGAGAGTCTTCCAAAATAGGAAAGAGCTAAGAGATTGATGACCTTGGTATAGCTAAGAAGATGTTTCTGGAGTTCGAAATGAACCGCAGAGTGGAGGCAATTATTATATCAAGACATGTGCAATATGAAGTAGTATACAATGAAGTCACAGAGGAGTGATGGACTCTTATTATTCAGATAAGAGATGAGATAGTAGGAGGATTGGAGATTCCTAGGAGCCAATGGCCGAGAGATCTTTTTTATGAGATAGATATGATACCAGAATATGTATTTTTCTAAGACTAGAGTGTAGATATCATATCAATGTCATTTGAGTGTGGGTTTGATTCTGTAGATACTTTTGTGGAGGGAGATAGAGTGATACCAGTAGGGGAGATACTGGAGGATATGAAAAAAACAAAACAATGTATTTTTGTTTAGAGGTAGGATCACAGTATGATATAGTGTGGTTCAGCTGGAACTTTCAGGTTAAAGAAATCCTCAATTTTGAAGCACAAGGTGTGTGGCACCTACTGTTGTATGTAAATGATGAAGAGTGGCAAGGTGTTGTGTTACCAGCAATGGAGGACCTCTCAGAAGAAATTCTTTGGATGAGTCTTTGTACAGATGTTGAGTTTGATGAGTGGACATAAAAACTAAAAACAGGAAACTGTATATTCATGTACTTGATCTTGGAACTGGGTCTATCTGTGCAAGAGTTTGGTAATGAAGTACATGCAAAAATTTTATTGTCTGAGAGGATCAATTTGCCATTGCAATCATCAAGATCACTTTTGGGTGAGGTGTTTTGCTTGAAGCTTGTCTGGGATGAAGATTTCCAGGGTTGAGGGAGTCCATGGTGTTTGGTGTTTGGGATAGGGGTGAGTATATGAAAGTGGTTGCAGTAGTTATAAAGGTAGTATAGTGCTCTATCTTTTTTACAATCAACGGTGGTACGAGGGTGCTAGGATGTCAAAAACACGGGCTTGTCTCTCAATCTTGAATCTGCAACCAAAGTATGGATGGTCCGATACAAGTGTCTCGGCCTTAATGAGGTTAACTCCTGCATTAATTTATCTCATAAGTTGGATCTTGATTTTTTGAGAATAATCATAGTTTTTTATTATTTGAAGCTTATGTATGTTTGAATTGCGATTGGTTGCTCCAGAAGATGTTGCCTGCACCAAATACCATGCCCACATCAAGAATGACATATGCATTAGCCAGTCAAACTGGATAAGGGAGACAAAAATTTACACCTTCAAAGGCACACAAGAGGGGCACAAGTTCATGCGAGGTGGTGTGGAGAGATAACTTGGATTGAGAAGGTGATTTGAATTTGCAGGTGCTTTTTTCAATCTTTATGTATGGTTGGTTTGTTAACAATTGAGGATCTTGTTTCCACGTTTCTCTTGCACACATTCATGTAAGAGAGGGACATGGTTGTGGATGCATTTATAGGAACAGGAAACATGGCACGTGCATGTGCAGAGCTAGGCAGGCATTATGTCTCTCTTGAGAAAGATGATGGCATGGTGACTGTTTACTTAAGTCCCTTAGAGCGCAGGCATCCAGATGCCAAGAAAGGGGAATGATTTTTCCCTATTTTGTGATGACAATGTACATTTTGTGCTCTAGGGCTTTGAACACATGTTTATGTATTTGAACATATATTTGATTAAATTTTGTGGACCATTGCTTTGAACAGATGTTTCATTTTATCTCTATGGTTTGTGTTTTTCACTGTTTGTTACATCCATTAGGAAAAAGAGAGTAGATAGCAATTTTTGAACATAGATATCGAATGATGTGTGAGGAATAGAGTAATGAAGTGAACTAGGAAGTTGTAGACCTCTGAATGAGCTATGACTTGTTTTTTGGAATCATGTCAATCGGAGAGCTAGAGAGAAAGATACGTTTCATTTTATCTCTATGGTTTGTGTTTTTCACTATTTGTTACATCCATTAGGAAAAAGAGAGTAGATAGCAATTTTTGAACATAGATATTAGATGATGTGTGAGGAATAGAGTAATGAAGTGAACTAGGAAGTTGTAGACCATTGAATGAGCTATGACTTTATTTTTGGAATCATGTTAATCAGAGATCTAGAGAGAAAGATACGTTTCATTTTATCCCTATGGTTTATATTTTTCACTGTTCGTTAACACAATTTTGGAAAAGTAAGTAGCAAGCTATTTTGTACCATAGAAATCAGAGGATGTGTGAGGAATTGAGTATTCATGTGAACCAAGAAGTTGTACAACAGTGAATTAGCTACAAATTGTATTCTTACAAAATTTTTCCTGTAAGTTGTCTTGTGAAAGATACAGTTTGTCAAAAAATACAATGTAGAGAAAATACGTTATATGAGAGCATGTAATGGTGGAAAGTATGACCGCTCACCTAAATAGTACCCGCTCGCCTAGGTCCACTTGCCGGCTCCCTTGGTTCCGCTCGCCTAAAAAATTTTCCCGTCACAGGGGTAGGCCCTGAGGCATCGGCTGATTGGAATCAAAGTCCTATGGAGAGTACAACCCATGACGTCTCCTCTTACAAGGGGTACCATGATCACAGGATGTGTGCTCTCCAGACGTGCGATGTGCTAACATGTCTAATTTGGGGGGATTGGATAAACACAGACATAGATAAGAAAACAAACACAAACACAAGAGTGGGTAAGAAGCAAAAAAAGCAATAAATACAGTTTACACTTCACTTAAAAGACAATTCACTACATAAAACTCAAGTTCAATTTACTAAAACTATAAAAAGACAATTTACTTAAGACTTCATCTTATATTATCATATATCTCCATAAATTATAGTACCATATGTATCTAAAGAGTATTCATATTAAAAATTTGGGTCCAAAGAGTGTTTAAGTATAAAATTTCTCTCCAAAAGAGTGTTCATATACAAAAATTCTTGCAAAAAGAGTATTCTTAAACAAAATTTGTCTCCAAAAGAGACATTTTCCAAAAATTCCAAAAGAGAGGAGGAGGTCTATTGATCTGCATTACTATCCGAGGTACTTTCCTCCTCCTCATAGGCTAGATGGGTTAGTCGAGACCTCATCTTGCACTTCTTCTAATATATATTGATGCTCTTCTTGGACTATGTACTCACAATCCAAGAAGATGTCTACACATACCATTAAGTCTTTTATAGTCTCCTCCAGATTGTTAATTTTAGTGGCTCAAAGTGCTCTCTCCAAAGCTTGCAGAGATCCCGTAGGTTGTTTCGTGCGACCCTCAAAAAATGCTGCTCCTCCCGGTGCGATCGGTATAGACCCCACCTATGTGCATGCACTTCGATGTTAAGCTTTATTCAATCTGCATCATGCACAATTTTATTTGCTACATGTGATAGCAGAGTATTGATGTCTCGAATGACAGCAACATCAAGAACCAGGTTGGGGTTTACCAAAGATTGTCGTGGAGGAGGGCATTCCATTTTTAATCTATTCGAAAAAAACAACCAAATATGGGCATATAAAACACATTACAAATCAAATCAAGGCACTCATTCAAGATCTGTAAAAGAATTCAAGGTACAAACAATTGTCATTCACATTCAATTCTATTCAAAATATTATATATATCACACAAGCCAATATATTTCAAAAGATAAATCTAGGAAACTTTATTGCATCCACTCTTCTTTATTCCATAATCTGCGCCAATCACATCCCCTATCACCCTATCCGCTTTATCCTCCTCAGCCTTTTTACCTTTGATTCTTTTCATTTCCCTTCTCCGCTTCATCCTCCATCAACCTTTAAAGTCTCCCCTTCTCTCTTCTTTGTCTCACACCACTCCCCTTCTATGTCTCTCACTGTTTCCTTTTGATCTATTGCTCGTTCCCTTCTCTTCGCTCTCTTGTTGTTTCCTTCTTGTCATTCCCCTCCTTCCATTCCTTCCACTCTGCTACTCCTCGTCGCTCTCTCGTTGCTTCCTTCTCCTCGCTCCCTTCTTGTCGCTCCCTTCTCATCAAAGAATCTCTGATAACATACATAGACGAGCTGTACCATCAATGTTATGATATAAAGGATGGGGAGGTAGATGTACCATCCCTCCCTGGGGTGCATCTATGTCCCTCCATACACACCACAGGTGAGGATTATTCCGACCAGAACAAGACCGATCGCAAAATCTTGGAGGAGTCTATTGAGTGTATGCTGAGCTACATCCAAGAGAAAGCCCACACGCCCAAGGAAGCCTCTTGGAGTAAGGAGTAAAAGAAAAAATAAGTGAAGGATAAGAAGAAGAAGAGAGATGACAAAGGAAAGTGTAGCACTTCATCGAAGACCAAACAATGAAGAATGTAATTACAATATATATAGTACTCCAATTTGGAGAATGTAATTATAGTTTCTAGTATATGAGAGGGAGACCTCTCTTGGATATTTGTTTTAACCCCTCTTGGATATGTGTTATGCTCTATGATGAGATTATGTTGTATCATAGAGGGGAAAAGAGGGGGGAGGAAGAGAGGAGAAAAGAGAGGAAGGAGAGGAAATAAGAGAGAAAATAAGAGGGGAGGGAAAAGAGGGAGGGAAAGGAAGAGAAAGGGAAAAGGAGAGGAGTAAAAAGAGAAAGAGAAAGAGAATAGACAATGGAATAGGAAAAGAGAGGGGAAAAAGAAGAGAGGAGAAAAGAGAGGAAATAAGAGAGAAAGAGAGGAAAATAAGAGAAGAGAGAAGATAAGAGAAGAGGGGGGAGAAGAGAGGAAATAAGAGAAGGGAGGGAAAGAGAGAGAAAGAGAGTAAATAAGAGAATAGAGGAAATAAGAGAAGAGAGGGAAAGAGAGCAGAAAAGAGAGGAAACAAGAGAGAGAGAGAGAGAGAGAGAGAGAGAGAGAGAGAGAGAGAGAGAGAGAGAGAGAGAGAGAGGAAAAGAGAGGGGGAAACATAGGGGAAAAGAGAGAAAAGAGAGGGGAAAGAGAGGGTAAAAGAGAGGAAAGAGACGAGAAAAGAGAGAAAATAAGAGGGATGGAAAAGAGAGGAGAAAAGAGAGGAGAAGAGAGAGGAGAAAAGATAAAAAGAGAGGGGATAAAGAGAGAAAAGAGAGGGGAAAAAATGGAGGGCAAAGATAGGAGTAGAAAGAGGAGAAGAGAGGAAATAAGAGAAGAGGGGAAAAAAGAGAGGGGAGAAAAGAGAGGGGAAAAAGAGAGGGGAAAAAGAGAGAGTAAAAGAAGGGGAAAGAGGGATGGGGGAGAGAGGGGAAAAGAGAGGATGGAAGAGAAAAAGAGAGGGGAAAAGGAGAGAAAAGAGAGGAAATAAGAGAGACAGAGAGAGGGGAGAAAGAGGACGTGAAAACAAGAGAAAGGGGAAAGAGGGGAAAAGAGAGGATGGAAGAGGAAAAGAGACGGGAGAAAGAGGGAAAAGATGGAAAAGAGAGGGGAAAAGAGGGAGGGAAAAGAGAGGAGAAAAGAGAAGAGAGGAAATAAGAGAAGAGAGGAGAAGAGAGGGGAGAAGAGAGGAAATAAGAAAAGAGAGTGAAAGAGAGTGAAAGAGAGGGGAAAAGAGGGAGGGGTTAAGAGGGGAAAAGAGAGGGGAGGAAAAGAGGAGAAAAGAGAGGGGAAAAGAGGGAGGGGTCCGAGAGGGGAAAAGAGAGAATGGAAGAGGAAAAGAGAGGGGAAAAGGGGGGGGGGAAGAGAGGAGAAAAGAGAAGAGAGGAAATAAGTGAAGAGAGGGGAAAAGAGAGGGGTGAAAGAGAGGAGAAAAGAGATGGGAAAAAGAAAGAAAAAAGATCGGAAAAGAGAGGATGGAAGAGGAAAAGAGAGGGGAAAAGAGGGAGGGAAAAAGAGAGAAGAGAGGAAATAAGAGAGAAGAGAGGAAATAAGAGAGAAAGAGAGAGGAGAGACAGAGGATGTAAAAATAAGTGAAAGGGAAAAGAGGCGAGTAAAGAAAAGAGAGGATGGAAGAGGAAAAGAGAGGGGAGAAAGAGGGAAAAGAGAGGGGAAAAGAGGGAGGGAAAGAGAAGAGAAAAGGAGCGAAAGAGAGGAAATAAGCGAAGAAAGGAAATAAGAGAAGAGAGGAGAGATGAGGGGAAAAAAGACAAGGAAAAGAGAGGAAAAGAGGGGGGAGAAAAGAGAGGAGAAAAGAGGGGAGAAGAGAGGGGAGAAGAGAGGAAATAAGGGAAGAGAGGAGAAGAGAGGAAATAAGAGAAGAAGGTAAAAAAGAGAGGGGAGAAAAGAGGGGAAAAGAGAGGATGGAAGAGGGAAAAGAGGGAGGGAAAAGAGAGAAAAGAGAGTAAATAAGAAACAAAGAGAGAGGGGAGAAAAAGGATGTGAAAATAAGAGAAAGGGGAAAGAGAGTCCAGTGATCAGCGAGTCATGAAAAATGACAATGAGTCATGAGTTGTCATTTGCAACAAGCTATAATGATTTTTCACTAGACTTAAATATTGATCAATTTTACAATCTTTTGGAGACATTAATGAGAACTATTTTCATAACTTTTACAAAATAAGAATAGTTTCAAACTTCTTTTGACAAATGTACATATTGCTAATTGAAAGATGGAAAAGTTTCTACTTTTCACATCAAATGAAAATTTGAAAAAAACAAGATCAATGATACGATCTAATATTCTTTGAAACTACTAATAATTCATGCATGTCTACGTAAAGTATAATACATTATTTACTTAGAATTACAAAAATGTGTTTTTTCTTCTACGAAAATTTCATCCCAATCATTGAAGTTCATCCTTGTCATTGAATTAGAGAATATATGTGGTTTTAAGATAAGTAGGTATATGTCGCCCATAGATAAAGAAGAGGCTTATTGAAGGAAAATATTTGGATAGATGTAGAAAGAAAATCAAATATCTGAACGGTCAAATTTTAGACAATTGTGAGTAGTACAATTTAGTGGTTTACTTTATTTTGATCTAATATGAATCATGAAGTTGAAAACAACTGTCCTTTTTAAAAATGATGTAAATCTAGATTCTGGAATCCACTTTGTTGTGATAAAGTTGAACGGATAAAATTTTCCATCAATGAAGCAAACTTTTCATCCGAAAAAGGAAAATTTCTAGCATGAATGAATACAAATGTCATTCTAGTAGAAGGAAAAACATTTCATCACATAAAACTTTCATCACCCAAAATATTTTGGAATTTACTTTATTGTGATAAGGTTGAATGGATAAAAATTTACATCAATGAAGCAAACTTTTCATCCGAAAAAAAATTTCTAGCATGAATGAATGCAAATGTCATTATAGTAGAAGGAAAAACATTTCATCACGTAAAATTTTCATCAACTGAAAATTTCCGTCGGTGGAACTTTTTTCCTGTCGGGATTCTGGAATCCCAAAATTTAGTCGATGAATTTTGGGATTCTAGAATCCCGACGGGAAAAAAATTCTACTGACGGAAATTTTTCGTCGATGAAAGTTTTGCATGATGAAGCTTTTTGAATAATATTTTTGTTCATTCATAAATCAAAATTCATCTTTTTTCATATGAATTTTTTGTTCTATTGACAAAACTTTCTTTTTCTCACACAAAAAAATCATGATTCCCACGCTTGTCAACATCGTGGATTCCAAAATCCAAAACTTCATGAATTTTTCTAAAATACAATTGCTAGCATACTCATGCTTCCAAATCTAGACTTTTTAAACTAAAAGCTAAATTCTTGCATAGCCTAGAGCTCGCAATCGAACCAATAGACTGAAACACAGTAAATGATAAATTGTACTAATCAAGACCGTTTACAATTTGACCATTTGAGTCATTGGGCTTCTATCTAAATCTAGAGACATGTTTTCTTTGAATAAACCTCTTCTATGGTCATGGACTCCATATATACCTACCCATCTTAATGTTAAAATATATTAAAATTCAACCATTTGATCAACTTGTATAAAAAAGAAAAGTTGTTTTGTTAGACAATGCACTAAAAGTGTTTCATCAAATTGTATTAGATCTTAAAGTAACATCATTTGATGAATCATCAATTTGTGGATAGCATGCTATGTACAACAAGTATTCTAGAAATGTATACTTATTCACCATGAGCGCAATGTTGTTACTTATTTGGAAGTCAATTCATAAAAAATTCTTTCAACCAATGGACTTCAGGGAACATATCATCTAGAGGTGCTTAAACAACACGATAAAAGAAAAAAATTTGGAATTCATCGATGTGTGGACATGCTTGATTTATAGGATGTAGAAATCCTTGTATATGGATTTGATTAAGAAATATATGGGCACTTGCACGAAAAACAATTGGTATTTTAAAGCAAAAGCTCTAACAGCTCTCATAGCTTAATGAAGGAGTTTCTTCTTCTTTGTAATTTGTAGTGTTTTTTAAATTAAAGAAGAGTGCTTTTTTCAATTGATAATACTAGATATTTTGGGTTCTGGAGTAAAATGTAAGTAATATTTTATGCATTCTTTTTTCATAAAAGTACTCCTTTTTTAAAATGTTTGACATGAAGTGTATATTTCGTACCTCTTATTTTCAAAAAATGCACATTTTTGGGGCTTTTTTCCAAAAATGGATTTGACTTGTCATTTGCAGGATTTTGTTATCGTTTTTTATGACTAGAAGAGGAAAAGAGAGGGGAGAAAGAGGGGAAAGAGAGGGGAAAAGAGGGAGGGAAAAGAGAGGAGAAAAGGGAGGAGAAAAGGAGAGAAAGAGAGGGGAGCAAGAGAAAAGAGGAGAGAAAGATAGAAAGAGATGGGAAAAAGAGGGAAAAGAGAGGAGAGCTCCTACACCCATTACTACAGCTAGTGCTTAAGGCACTAGCTACAGGCCAATGCATTCACAAAAAAAAAAAAAAGGGAAAAGCGAGGAAGCACGTTCGTACCTAGAAATGATGTGTCTTGGCACCGGATGATCCCACTCGAAAGAGAAGGTGTTTCATGTTTATTGCCCTATAAAGAGAGGAAACATACCATTTTAAAAAAACTAATTAGTAAAAGGAGGAGTTTGGAGAAGCAACATTCCAAAGGGTATAGATTGAGGAGACAAAGAGAAGCCTACAAACAAGGAGAAAGCACAAAAACAATAGGTAGAGCTTTCATACTCTTCTCTTTCATGATTGTTTTTCATGTATTGTTTCTTCCTTTAGAGAAAAAAAAGCTTTAGAGCAAAAAAAGGAAAGGAAAGGAGGAGAGAAACTTTAGAGAAAGGAAGGGAAACAAGAGGAGAGGTAGAAAGAAAGACAAAAAAGCCAAACAAACTTGAAATAGAAGGGGAAGCTTACCTTGAGATGGAGAGGGAACTGCAACAACTCTTTTAGGTGCAGAGGGAAAATGTAGGAGAGGATGGAAAGGTGGGAGGGGAGGGAGGAGGCAGGAGTGAGGAGGCAAGGGTTGTGGGTGATCGCGAGCTAAAAGCAAAAGCGAGGGAGGACACATGAAAAATCAAATGGCATCGTAGGACAAACAGTGTGGGCTTTTGGTTTCCAAAATCCGTTAGTATGGGCATCGGTATAAAAGTGGGTATATAAAAGCAGAGCGTTAGTATGAACGTCGATATGGTCATCAGTATATACCAATGCCCATACCAAGAAAACATGGATTTTTGGGGATTTAGGGTTTAAGGTTTTTAGGGGGGCTTGGGAGATTTTAGGGAGTGAGCACTAGGTTTTTGAAGGGATTTAGGTTAGGGGCCCCGGTGTTTGGGGATTAGGAGGTCTAAGGGAATTTGGGGGATTTGGGGGATTTGGGTGTTTGGGTGTTTGACTTGACTTGGTGGGATGGTTGTGGATGTATGCAAGTGAAGAGGATGAGTAGTGACAGCTCATCGGATAGGAGGCCACCTCCCAGGAGTTTGGAGTGGCTTCGTGAGAGATTACCTTGTCCTTGCATGCATTGTAGGTGAGGGGTTTGTCATCAACACCGTATTGTCATGCGCTACTTTGCAAATGTATGGAGAGGCGCCATCACAAGAGGATATTGGTCGTTGACATGCTAGTGCATCATAGATAAACCATTGATATTTAAATGATTCATGGATATTTATTTTGTGTGTCCTTGTTGCACACACTAACCTTGCATCATTATATTATAAAGGATTAGGAGAGCAGCAAGGGAGCATGTGCACCACCACCATAGCTCGAGGAAGATGATCTTGAGGATGATTCTCTAGAGGAGGACGAAGGTATGGCAGACATGATGGATTCTTTTTTTAGAGGCACCACGGGAGATGGGGGTGAGATGTCTGATCTTGAGACTGTGATGCAAGATTTGGTATCAACACTATTGTATGATGCTGCAAGGATGTCAAAACTATGAGCTTTCCTCTCAATCTTGAATTTGCAACAAGCAAAGTATGGATGGTTAGGCACAAGTGTCTCAGCCTTGATGAGGTTTGGAGCCTTCATATTAGTATCTCGTTTCTAATAATTAGTATCTCATTCACAAGGTTTCTTGGATATGCAAATTGTAATAGGTTGCTCCAAAAGATGTTGCGTGTCCCAAATACCATGCCCAATTCCAGAGACAAAGAAAAGAAAATGTTGACAATGGTTGGGATGGATTATGACACCATCCAAGCTTGCCCTAATGATTGTATTTTGTTTTGTCACATGAGTATGGCAATTTGGTTAATTTCTCAGAGTGTGGAGCACAGTGCGAGAGATAGGATTTGTTGGGCGAGACAATCCCAGTGAAGGTCCTGAGACATTTTCCCATCATCCCTAGAATACAGCACATGTTCATATGCAAGTCCATTGTGCAACTGATGATGTGTCATGCTACACATTGGTCCGCCAATGACACTTTGAGGATCCGAGTAGATTGTGTTTCTTGGAAGCACATAGACAACATGTGATCAGACTTTGTGAGGATCCACACAATTTACATCTTGGGCTCGCAATGGATGGCATGGACCCTTTCAGGTTACGCTCCACATCTTTGTCGACATGGCCCATAGAAACTTGGTGAACTACAATATTCCGCCATGGCTAACAATAAAGAAGGGACACCTCATGCTTGCCCTACTTGTGCCAAGAAGTACAAGGCCAAAAATATGGATGTGTACATAGCACCCTTGATTGAGGAGTTGCAGACCCTATGGAGGGGCATACGTGTCTTTGATATTTCTAGAGCCCTAAGGCGGCAAGCTGCAGACATGTGCATTAGGGGAATTTTGATGTGGACCATGCATGACTATCCAAGATTTGGGGAGTGCATAGGTACATGCTTTTGCATGCCTATTGATACCTTTCTGATTCTATTATGGTGTGATCTATGCATGTCTAATGACCTATGTGTCCATGCATATATGTAAGACTTAAAACACAAGGGTACCATGTTTGTCATATTTGTGGCCTATTTGTGGCCCTAGTTTGAATGCGTGACACTCCAAAGCATATGAGGAAGATGGTTTTTAAAGTTCATGCTCAATATCTTTCGCTTGATCATCCTTCACATGAAGGTCAACTTGATCCACTACTGGTCTGTAGGAAGGCAAGCGACTGGATTCAAAATTGGAGAGCTAATAGTGAGGAACCTCCTTTTGGTATGGGCCAGCTGTTTATCTTTCATGAGCTTCCATATGGGGGTGAGTTACAAAATCAATCACCTCTTGGATCCCATGCATATCTTCAATAATGTGGGGGCTTCTATTTGGGCACACTTGGTTGGTGATGACAAAGACAGAAGGGGGGTGTGAGAAGACTTGCATGAGATGGGTAGGATGCCTCACTTGTGGCCCCAAGAGCATGTGCATAGAACTCAAGAGCATGGTTCTACAACTCAAGAGGGTGGTTTAGGAACCCAAGAGCATCCTCCTAGAATTGTTCTCCCAAAGGCACCATGGATCCTTTCCAAGGTAGAGGAGGCAAGGGTCAAGGCAGATATTGCATCTTTTCGAACACCCATGGGACACATGTGTTGCCTAAGGGGAGCATTTACAAAGGACAATAAGCTTAGTGGCCTCAAGTCCCATTATTGGCACAAGGTCTTACATGTATTATACATGTTAGCTTGAAGTAAGAATAGAACTAAGATTGTGATTCTTTCATGTAATTTATATGATTGTGACACATCGTTATAACCCCTTTGTTACTTGGGTAGTTTATACTCCCAATTACAGTGAGAGGATGCTTATTAGAATATGTTAGAACCACTATCTACAAGATCAGTGCATTTTTAGGTATGCTTACTATCATATCATCTTCATTATATTTCATACAATTTTAAATGATGGGTATAAAATATTGAATCTTACAAGTGCACGTGGAATAGGTGGATCTCACAGAAAGATATCTTTGTATCGATGAGCATCGAGAGAGCTAGGGTGGACTCCATTGAAGCTATGTGCTTGCTTGAGAAGCACTTTTCCTCAAGCATTATGATGACTTAGGTACACTTTCTTGTACACGTAGTTGATGAGGTCGCCATTTTGGGAACCATTCATAGTCGTTGGATGTTTTTACTTGAATGGTTTATGAAAACCTTAAAGGGATTTGTAAGAAAAAGATCTAGACCCAAAGCAAGCATGGCAGAGGGATTGGCTTGTGCAAGAGTCATTAGTATACATCACAGAGTTTCTTGCATCCATGGATCCCGATATGCCACATGCTTGGAACATCAAGGACAATGATCGTGTCATTGCAGAG
Source organism: Dipteris shenzhenensis (assembly GCF_047967505.1). Lineage (NCBI taxonomy): Eukaryota > Viridiplantae > Streptophyta > Polypodiopsida > Gleicheniales > Dipteridaceae > Dipteris > Dipteris shenzhenensis. The sequence goes on from NC_141613.1 coordinate 33,540,238, forward strand.
GTTCCCCAAGGTAAAGGGGTTGAAAGAAAGATGAGCAAAGAGCAAAGAGAGAAATTCAATAAGTTTTGTGTCCTCAACAGTCGTGAGATGCAAAGATGGGTGGAGAGATATAAAGAGGCCAAAGCAAAAAGAATAAATAAGAGGGCAAGATTTAGATTCATGCACAAGCAAAGGGTGCCGTATCCAGCGTACCTTGCTCTTATCCCCAAACACATGTCCCATGATTGGCTACAAGAATCTCTCCATGAAGCCAAAAATGATGGAAAGGACATAACCGATCGAGAGTGAGAGCTTGCAATCGGATGTATGCCACATGTAAGTTTTTAACCTTTCTACTTAATTTGGGTATTTATGATCACGACCGCTACAAAATGCATCCTCATTATTTTAATCATGTTCTTTTGTAGTACAAAAAGTACAATACATTGTGGTCACATGGACAACATTTTCATGTGGATCACATAGATTCAAGGAGAGTCAAATATGATTGTGGAGTCATGGCTAACTTTGTACAAGATAGCCAAGAAAGTTCTTCTGATACCAATCTTCTCTCCTCACAGTTAGATTTTTGTGCGACCATACATAACATCTATGAAGTTGAGTTTAGATGATTTAGTATTTTTATTATTGATGTCCAATGGTTTAGAACTATCTACAATGGTCCCAATGCTACAATTACGAGAGACAAATGTGGTTTCTTTGCCATTGACTCCACTTGATGAAAGTTATACTTTTGTTCTTCCAAAGCATTGTGAACAGGTACACACTAATGAATTGATTAAAAGATAATATCTTCGTTTTCAAAAAAATGTTGGCAGATGTTCATATAGATATTTTTTTATACTTGAGCGTAAATAAATATAATTACTGGCACCTAATTTGTATCTTCAATGTAGGTGGTCTTTCATCCATATCATTTGGATCAATGTTGGTGGTACATGTTCCAAGTTTCTCCTTGAAGCAAACATATTTTTGAAGATAGGAATGTGGATACAGAGATGCTGGCACAGAAGATCCAAATAATGATGGTGATGGATCTAGGGAAGAGGATGAAGATGACAATATGGGCCACAAAGAAGGTGACAATAATTACACTGTAATGGAGGAAGATGGAGATCACGACTTTGAGGAAGAAGAGGGAGAACTAGAGGTTAGTGAACTAAAGGATCAAGTCTTAGGTAGACATACAATAGGGGATGATGATGTAGGTGGGAAATTGTATGTAAACCTTGAGATAGATATATTTGGCATGGAAGACTTGGCTCAAGGTGAATCCATTGATGTAAATGCTACTGATTCATAGTTTTGACATAGACAAGACTTCTTATGTGTAATTTGGCCCTCACACTTTTATAGTGACATTTTATACATTAATTTGTATGTTAAGTTCACTATCAATATATGAGTGTTTTGATCTCAATTTTGGTGTACATACTCTTATATTTTTAATCTTTCAAATGACCAAACTTGTGGTCCAAAATTATTTTGGGACCCTTGGAAATGACATTATGTAAAAACGTCTTTATGGAAATTGTACCCAAAAGTCAGTGCAAGGGTGGTAGTAGTTGGTATGGTAGTCGGTATATATGTTGGTATATACTGAGTCCTATACCAACTATCAGCTATTTTGATTTCTACACCGACACCTTCCTTGCTCGCCAATCGTACTGACAGTCTTCGTTCCAGCACCCCCACGAAGCGTCAAAAGACAGTGTCAGAAAGAGGCTCGTGTCTTGTAGTGAAAAGATGATTGGTATTGAATTGAGCTAGATAAAGGTAGAGGGGAAATCTTATTGTTCTTCTCTTCACCTCCTTCGATCCATTGCGCGTTGCTCAATCTCACTCGAGGTTGTTGTCAATGGGAGCACAAAGTTTGCAAACTCTGAAGGTGTAGGAAGATAGGAGGTGAGAGAGGGAGGAGTAAGGCATGCATGAAAGCTTCAGACAACTAGAAGGTCAGAAGCACTGGCAAGAGCAAGAAGATCAAGAGGCAGGACCAAAGGCAGAGGGTAGCCAACATTGAAAGGACCTTTTGCTTTTGTTTTTTGTGCCTTTTAAATATAATTCTTAAGCTTTTGATTTGGTGCTCCTACTTTTTGATCGATGTGCAAGACGATTTTAGTGACACTTCCCTAAGAAGTTGTGAATATGAATCCAAAGTTCACCATGCATTCAAAGATTTGGAGGAGGATATGATTGTATTGCACCAACAACAAGAAGAAGTTGACGTCCAAAATCAAGCTGGTGATTTCAAACTACTCAAGGTCATAGCAATTACTAGCCTCATTGTGAGTCATAGCCAAACAAATTGAAGATAAGCATCAAATTAGAGACATATTGAACAAGTATATCATTCAATTGCATACCAGATACTTCAAGGAGGAAGATTGGATATGCCAAACTTGGATCTCATGATGTTCAAGCAGGGACTATTGCATGTGAAGAGAGTGGGAGAGAAGTAAGGAGTCTCACTTGCAGCTTTCTCACATACACAATGGGGGAATACACACAAAGGTGGAGGCTGAAAACAGTTTTTCTCTTCTTAGTTGTGAAAGCCAAAAGAACTCTCTCTAAGTACAAAAGGAATAGGTGAACCCTATATGTGGGTCTCAAACCAAACTCAGCTAACCTAGATGGCAAACTAACTGAGCCACTAACTAGAGTACATAAAGATAGCTGTCATCCAGCTATATTCATGGGCGGTGTACCAACCACATCTGCAGCTAACAAGTCGATGACATAAATGCACAATGGTCACTCTGGCATATCACGAGTGAAGCTCCATATCTCAACACTCCCCCTCGAGCTCAATCCCAATTCCTGCACACCAAGCAGGTCTGTGAACTTGCGCAGCTTCTCTGCACCCAATGCCTTCATGAATATCTCAGCTACCTAATCCTCTGTGCTGACATAAACTAGATCAATAAAACCTACTAGAACCTTCTCCCGCACATAGTGATAATGCACCTCAATGTGCTTTGTTCTAGCATGATAGACTGGGTTATTTGCCAAGTGTATACTGCTCATGTTGTCACAATAAATGACAACTGGCCCATCTGTAGACTGATGCATATCATAAAGTAGCTTACGCAACCAAGCTACCTCACATGCAGCCATTGCTGCACCCCTGTACTTAGCCTCTATGCTCGACAAGGCAACTGTAGGTTGTTTCTTGCTGCTCCAAGTGACTGCAGCACTCCCAAAAGAGAACACATATCCACTAGTAGATCATCTATCAAAAATACTACCAGCCCAATCAGCATCAGTGTATCCATGCAATTGTATCTCAACCCCAATCTCATAAAATAGTCCATACTGCAATGTGGACTTCACATACCTCAGTATGTGTCTAGCTGCATCCAAATGCGGTTTCCTTGGAGCCTACATAAATTGACTTACCAACCCAATAGCATAGCTCAAATCTGGCCTAGTAATAGTCATATAAATCAAACTTCCTACTATGTGTCTGTACATAGTAGGGTCTTCCAGAAGCTCACCTGCATCTGTGCTCAACTTCACATTCTACTCTAAAGGAACTAAAATAGGCTTACAGTCTATCATCCCATATTTGGATAGCATGTCCAAACTACCTCTACAAGAGCCATATCCCACTTGTGGATCTAATCACCTCAATGCCCAAGAAGTAACGCAACTCTCCCAAATCCTTCATCTCAAACTTCTGCTTCAATAGCATTTTCACATGAAGGATATCTTCATCACTATCACCTGTGATGATCAAATCATCAACATAAATGACAAGCAACATAATGTCTTTCTCTGTTTTTCTCACAAAAAGTGAGAAATTTGCCCTGGAAATCTAAAAGCCAATAGTGACAAGATATTGTCCTATCTTGTCAGACCATGCTCTAGGTGCTTGCTTCAATTTATACAAGGCTTTCTTCAACCTGCAAACAAACTCAGGATGAACAGCATGCACATAGCCTGGTGGCTGCTCCATATAGACCTCTTCTTGCAAATCACTATGTAAGAAGGCATTCTTTACATCCATCTGATGTAAAGACCATCCCTTTGATGCAACCATAGCAATGACTGCTCTTACGAATACCATCCTTACAACTAGACTAAGTGTTTCTTCATAATCAATGACATATGTCTGTGCATACCCCTTGACAACTAATCTTGCATTGTATCTATTCACAAAACCATCTGCATTGTGCTTCACCTTATAAACCCACTTGTAGCCAATTGCATTCTTGTCTTTAGGCAAAGGCACCAATTCCCATGTAGCATTTGCTTCCAAGGCATCCATTTCTTCATCCATGGCTTCCTCCCATTTTTCTTTTCCCATGGTTTGCTCAAAAGAAGTGGGTTTTGGTTTATGTATCACTTTGACCATATAGGCATAGTGAATGGCTGTAAATCCATCATATTTCAGCCTATCCATAGAATACTTAACTCTGGTAGACCTGTGCAAAATAGGCTCACTACTAGGTGCTCTCAAAACATCCGTTGTCTTCCTTACTCCAGGTGTAATAATAGAAGGAATACCCAACTCATCATCAAGGCTCTGTTCTGAGCCACTGGATTCACCATCCACATAAGAGTGACCTGCATTCACATCAAACATGGCCTGATCTACTTTCTCTTTTCCTTTTTGTGATACTTGCATACCACTATTTGCATTGCTTTGAGGAGATCCTCCTGATCTCAATCTGCCTGCTGTCCATGGCGAAGTATGTGAACCATTGCTAGAGGACACTACAAGTCCACTAATATTTTCTGATTGCTACAATGAATTCTATGCAGCATTACCATTTTGTGCATCTACATCATCAATCACATTTACTGGTTTATATTAGCTGCTCATCTCATCAAAAACAACATCTCTGCTTATTGTAAACTTACGAGTACAAGGGTTATAGCATCTATACCCTTCCTACTATAGAGAATAACCAATAAAGATGCACTTCTCAGCTTTTCGATCCAACTTGGATCTCAACTTATCTGGCACATGAACATAGGCAATGCAACCAAAAACTTTCAAATGAGAAATATATGGTTTCCTACCAGTATACCTCTCCTCTGGCATCATGCCATGAATTGCTGCAATGGGAATTCTGTTCATTATGTAGACTGCAATAGCAACTGCTTTAGCCCAATAATAATATGGCAGGCCTTTTTCATTGATCATGCATAAGATACCTCTCCAATATGCCCGTTTTTCCTTTCTACAAGTCCATTTTGCTGTGGGGTATGACTGCATGAATATTGCTGCTTTATGCCATGCTCCTGCAGGAACCTTGCAAACTCATTTGAGAGGTACTCTCCCACTCCATCTGACCTTAGGCATTTTATTTGCAGGCCTCTTTCTTTCTCAACCATAGCTTTAAAAGCTTTGAAATGCCCAAACACTTCACTTTTCTTTTTCATGAAATACACCCAAACTTTTCTGTTGTAGTCATCAATAAAAGTGACAAAATAATGACAGCCTCCAATAGATGTAGCTTTAGTAGTCCACACATCAGAGTGGATTAATTCCAATGGCCTCTTACTCTCTTGAACATGTCTAGGAAATGGTTTCCTTGCCTGTTTTCCAAATTTATAGGCTTCACATACCTTATGCATTTTTGCAACCTTAAACTTAGGCAATCCTGCAGCAATATTTTGGGCCTGCATTAATTTAAGTCGTTGTACATTAACATGACCAATGCATTTATGCCAGATATCAATATCTACAACTACACCGCTCCCATGTGCAAAGATTGCTGCACTCAATTCAGGCATGTCCACATCCAACGTAAACATCTTGCCCTTCTTCTTCCCTTTTGCTATCAAGCGACCTTTATTTTTCATATCCTCAACAAAGCATCCATGAGGATTAAATCTGACCTGCAAGCCCTGCTCAACCATTTGACTAACAAAAACTAGGTTCTTGGTGATATTTGGGACATGAAATACATCAGACAGGTATTTCTTTTTCCCATCTTGCATAAACAAAGAAATTTTACCAATCTGCACAATAAGATGTGCAGTATCATCACCAGTCTCCACAAATCTTGGTCTTTCCATTTTTCTTGCATCCTACATCCATTCTGCATGACCTGTCATGTGGTTTGATGCACATGAGTCAACATACCACACATCATTGCTTTCTTCTGCACTTGTCACAGAATTGGTCATGTGTTGCACCATAAATAGATGCTCATTTCTATCATCACCCTGTCTACTAGATGATGCATAATTGCCTTGCTGCAATTTTCCAATCATGATGTCATTCTACTTTTTAAAGCAATCTTTAACCATATGACCCATTTTACCACAGTAGTAGCATTCAACATTGCTGTTTGCATTTTGGCCTCGCTGCCATCCACCACGACTTCTTTGGCTCCCCCTGCCTCTAAAGTTACCACGTCCTCCTCCATAGGACTGGTTTTCTTGAATTTGCTGCATATTCTAATTTCTGCCACAGCCTCCAGATCAGCCTGCTCTACCTCTACCTCTACCTCTTCCAGCATTTGAGTAGAAGATAGTTTCTTTTGAAGTTCCTCCTGAAGAAGATGCACCACCATTTCTCTACTCTTCAGAAATTAGAAGAGCAATCAACTCCTCAAAATCAAGAAAATTCTCACGGACATAAATGGATGTACAGAATTGTGCATAATCCTTTCCTAGACCATTCAAGGTCACAGAAACTAAATCATCATCTTCCACTGGCGACCCAATAGAAGCAAGTCCATCTGTAATCTTCTTCACCTTCATGTGGTAGTCATTGATGCTCATATTTTCTCTGTGCACATTATGCAACTCCTGCTTGAGCTACATTTTCCTCGCTTGCGTATTTGTGCTATACATTTTTGTTAAAGTATCCCACGCCTCTTCGGTGTGCTTGCATCCTGAATATGCACAAGCATAGAATATGAAATACTGATAGACAGCCAATACATAACTTTTTTGGCTCTCTCATGCCATCCTTTAAATGCTTGCAACTCCTATTGATTGGGAACATTAGGAATAACTAGTTCTGGTTCAGCTCTAGTAATGAACTCCCAATAGCCTTTTCCCTTAAGGAAATTCGTCATTCTAAAGTTCCATGCTTGGAAGTTGTTCTTGTCAAGATTTTTAGTGACTCTGTGAAAGAGCATCAGATGCCATTATAGAACACTGCAAAAATATTATGTCACTGCAAAAAACACAACTTCTGCCTTACAAGGGCAAATCTGCAAAACTGACGAAAGTGGTATCTGACCACACAGTCACTTCCTAGTGACAATTTTGCATCAACAGGCAATAACAATGATTCTGTCACTCCCAATATCTCTGTGCACAGGCATACAATGCAATTTCTACGGCAAATTTTCACCGACCTACGAAACAGTGGTCGCACAGCAAAAAACAAAGCACTTTTCTAAGTGCTTGTGGAAAACTTCCGCCACCAAAACGGGCCCCGAAATGGCCTCTAATGAAAAAAATAATGTTACCAAAGCCTTCGCCCTTTCCTGCAACATATACTGCCCTCTCGCCACACCGCAAAGGGCATCCCAATCTGAGACAGTGCACTCTTGCACTTTTCGGCTATGCTACCTGTAGAGATTTGCTCCCAAACTTGAAAAAGGAAAGCAACACTGATCCTCTTACCAAGACAACCTGAACTTGGTTTGATTTCTTGAGCTCCTTACCACGAACCGAGCTCTGATACTATGTGAAGAGAGTGGAAGAGAAGTAACACTTGCAGTTTTCTCACATACACAATGGGGGAATACACACAAAGGTGGAGGCTAAAAACAGTTTTCCTCTTCTTAGTTGTGAAAACCAAAAGAACTCTCTCTAAGTACAAAAGGAATAGGTGAACCCTACATGTGGGTCTCAAACCAAACTAAGCTAACCTAGGTGGCATACCAACTGAGCCACTAACTAGAGTGCATAAAGATAGCTGTCATCCAGCTATTATTCATGGGTGGTGTACCAACCGCATCTGCAGCTAACAAGTCGGTAACATAAATGCACAAAGGTCACCCTAGCATATCACGAGTGGAGCTCGATATCTCAACATTGCACATTACCTAATGGTTTACTAGAAACATTAGGACTATGTTGTTTGTTGATGGCCCTGCTAAAGGGCTCATTTTGGCAGTCTCTTGTTGTCTGTGTTGCATAGTTTCTAAATGTTTTCATCTAATGAGAAGAGCAGCCACAATATCTATTGTGGCTCTAGCTTGTGTCTTTGCTTTCCCACTGGTGATATGGAGACATAACACCGTTCCTGACAGCTATCAAGACACAACTTTTGTTGCAATGTTTTGCTAGGTCAGCTTGCCCCCCCCTTTTTTTAAAGTAATACACAAGATTGTATCTCCTATTGCTTGCTACACCTACACGTATTTTAAATTGCATTTTTCATATTTTTATTTTGGAGTAGGGAATCGGCTTCAAGAGCCAATCCCAAGAGGGCACCAATGACCCACTATAGGTCGAGAGTTAGTTGACCAGTGACCGGAGCTGTATTCTTGGGCTTCAAAGGTGAGGGGTGCAACAATACTACTCCTAACTCAAGACCATCACAATCTAATAGGCATGCTAGCATAGTGCCTCATGCATTAGGGAAAGAGGAGGAGTGGTAAGTAATGGGCTACACTTATACGGGATCCTATAGTGGGCTATATTGGGACATTACACAGGATCCTGTAGTGGGATGTACTAGGCAGGCTAGGGTAGTACCTCATGAGTTAGGGAAGAGGAGGAGTGGTAAGTCATGGGCTAGACTTACACGGGATCCTATAGTGGGTTGTGATGGGACAGATTAGAAAATTCCTTGTTTGGTTATGCACATCAAGTAGCTTAGCTATCTTGAACAACAAAGAAATTGTTTATTCCAAAGATCATGAATGGTCAAGTACAACAGGTCCTTTTATAGGCAAAGTTTTGAGCTCATCAAGTACATACTACTTATGGCATGGCTGTAAATGATGCCATGTGTCACAACTAGCACAACCCTCATCAATCTCACTATTTAGAAAGCCAATAAAGAGGTTAATTAAACCAGTAGCTAACTCAACAAAATGCCTTTGTTACAGTCCTCCCCTCCTAAAATAAATTTGTTCTCAAATTTGCAAATGAATTGAAACAAGAAAAGAAGATAGTGATAGGGATAGATGGCATCTGGTTATTTCCAAGCCCAAAAAATAAACCAATGTCTATATCAATTGTGGAGATATGGGTACTACTCAAGAATAGATGCTGGTGTGACTGCCAAGAATTTTCTTCACCAGGGAGGCCCTTCCACTTGATGTAATAGTCCACATATGACTTGTTCCTAAGCTCATGGTCTCAAAAACCAATTATCCTTTCAGGAATACACTCAATGAATCCAGACTGATCCATGCAAGGTAACTCCTCTAAAACTTGCTCTGCAGGTCCTGGATATCTCTTGAGTAAAGATACATGGAAAATATTATGCATTCGAGTAGAAGGTACAAGCTCCAATTGATCATCCCCTTTCCAAATTTTCTTCAACACCCTATAGGGACCATAGTATCTATAAGCAAGCTTGACATTAGTATCATAACAAAAAAATGGAGCAGAATTAAAATACTTAAACTACAATGTAGCAGACATGCAAGGTTCGTGTTTGAGTGAGTTGTACAAGTGTGTCCTCCCTGGGACACCATGATTCCCTTTTATTGATCTTCTTAGAACAAACATAAGTCTTACAGAGTCTATTTAGACTAAGCCTTACAACTGACACGTGTCAACTAGAGTGCATCTTTGCAAAGCATAAGTGGTTCTTCCCACCCAATGATAGGGACCTACCCATTTGAGTATAAACTTTTTTGCTAGTCCTACCTTCATGGTCTATCCGGATAGTACAACATTACAAGGTCACCCAATTCAAATTCAAAAAACACATGTCAACATTTGTAATGCTTGCGTTGGTGTGCCTAGGCTTTATGAAGGTAAGCTGCTCCATCCTGCCTAAGGAATTGGAGGAATTCCTAAAGGCATTTTGACCATTGCACAGCATCATGATTCTTGATATCCTTGATCTAAATTAACCCTATTTTTGGAGGGATGTGAGGTGGCCTTCCAAACAAGGACTCAAATGGACTGACCTGCATCGACTCTTGAAGTGTTGCATTATATGTTGCTGGTATGTATGTTACATAGACATCCTAGTTTTGGTGGTGAGGATCCACATACATCGCAAGCATTAACTTAAAGGTCATGTTCAACTGCCATGAGACCATTATAATCTAGGTGTAATGGGCTAGTGAATTGTTGCTTGTTTGATACCCAACTTGTCAACTACTACAATCTACAATACCTCTTATTTGAAATTGGACCCCTGATCAGACAAAATGAATTTTGATAGCCATGCTATAGAATAACATTGTCCAGCAAACATTTTGCCACATCTGAAGCTCAAGCCGCAGCCAATGGCTATGCTATCGCCCCCATCGAGAACATAATCCATAAGCTCAATGATGCATTGGAAATGGCCCTGCAATGTCATACACCACTAGCTCTAATGGTTTCAAAGCTATGATGGACTTCATGTCACCACCAGGTTTTCACGTTGAGGACTTATACTTTTGACATACCAGATAGAATTGGAGATATTAGTGAATGGACGATCGGAGTTTGGGCTAGAAAAATTGCATCCTAAGTTTCTAGTAACCCTAGATGACCACCAATAAGGTCATCATGGAATGACTTCAAATAAAGATTCTGAACTGATGATGGTACATGCAAACGTGCTCCAAATGCGGTTGAAATGGAGGATTATAATAATATAGTAGACCATCAAACAATCAGAAATGTTTGGGTGGATGTGAGGACTTGCAATAAAACGATATTGTTCTTGTGGTATTATGAGGTGGAATCGACAAAGGTGTGTGCCTAGGAGTAAGTCAAAACATCGAGCAACTGCGTTCGAGCGAGCCTAGAGTTTGAGCAATGCTTGTGATGAACTTTTTCTGAACCTATAGTAGCAATAGTTTTTTACTAGAAATGGTTGAATCTACATGACCATATTAGAGATTGTTCTTAATTATTTTTCATATGATTCTTGGCAACATACAAAGATAAAACCTACTATTGGGGATAACTGATAAGTCCGTACAAGTCACCAATGATTCAATGAATACCAAATGAAAACTTATTGGCAACATACAAAGAGAAAACCTATTATTTGATAAATAATAAATCCATGCAAGTTAGAAATCATTCAATAGATACAAAAGGGGAAATGTTGCAATGTCTACACCTCGAGATAGTCACTCAAGAACAGATTTCAAGGACATATTTTGCTCAAGTTCTCCTCCTTTTTTGGTTTGGTCATGCCATTGAAATACTTTTTCTTTGTCTGATCTAATAGACAAGGGTAAGAGCTCCCAGAAGGACGCCAAGGTAACAACTTCTGATTTTGGGGTCAAGGACCATCCTATTCCAGGTAGAATTTTTTTCAAAGACAATTTACTAAAATGATGCTTCAGAATGTGCTCAACATGTTGAAATATCTCTCGAGAGAATTTCTAAGAAATGTGTGTAACAAAGCGATTTAGATCGTTGGTGGTGGAGGGAAAGGGGGGGAGGGGAGTAGGGGGTTGGAAACTTGACGGACGAAAAACTCACTGGAAATTCAAAGGGTTTACGAGACGATAACCTACAATGCTCTAAGAATCCCAACAGGTCAACAACTAATGTCTATTCAACCACACCAGTTTAGGACAATGACATAATTGGTGATTGAGCTGAAGCCGCCATGGTTGCATGATGTTCCAACCATCGGGATGGTTTAATAAAATAATAGTATATTGCTTTTCTATTGCGAAATATATTGCTATTAATTTTTTCTCAACCACGCCACTAGGCTCGTCAACAACTAATATATGTTCAACCACGTTGGTTCAAGACAATCACATAGTTGGTTTTTGAGCTAAACCAGCCATGATTGCATGATATTCCAACCACTTGGCTGGATTAGGACAATCACATTAAGGCCAAGCTTGATTTAAGAAATGAAACAAGTAAACTATCCCAAATCTCAATCACAAATGACCATCGGGCGGGTTTAGGCACCGATTTCCTACATTGTATTGAGCATGTGTATGATGTGCTCATCCAATACCTTGAGTCCCATCCACTTTTTACAGATGTCCTTTCTATTTGGATAAACTCTCGTATTTTTATGCCAAAACATTGTCACTCTAGCAATGACTTCCACACTTAGATCTCCCAAGGTGTTGGTAGGGTTGTTACTCTACAAACTTTAGGGTGTAGGCTAAGCTTGTGAAGACTCAAGATTGGTATTCACTCAAATGGCCTGATGTTGCTACCTCGAATGCTCCCACCAATCATGATACCACACCTTGTCTTTTTTGCTTCGATGGCAATGATCGAATGCATCCATCTGCAACAACAACTGCTTCTTGTTGCTCCTCTGCAAGGATTCTTATTTCTTCTCACTATTTCTCCCTTCACAAATGTTGAGAAAGTGTCTTTCATTGCCTTTTTGATACCATGCCATTGCTTTCCTCCACCTGAATCTATTCCTTGTGCCTTTATAGGGCCTTTTAGCTTTAATGGTTTCGTTCCAAATCCTTATTCCAAAATTTTTTGGTCTCATGTTCAAGTTTGGAATGTGTGCTACAACATGAATACAAAGTTTGCCAAATTCTATTGACAATGTATAAGTTATGGGTTTTGCAAGATACATATATATAGAAAATTCACTAAACCTCACCAAAAATGGCTACACCCAAGAAAACAATGACCCGTCTCATTTATTATGCAAGAAAAGCGCTAACAAATGCTCAGACTAATTATTTGGCCACAGATCTCGAAAGCTTGGTGGTGGTTTGGATAGTGCAGAAGTTTCATGCCTATGTTCATGGTTCCAAATTTTATTTATAGATAGATCCTATTGCTCTTATTAGTTTGTTGTGACAAAGAAGCAAGTTCATGGCCATTTAGCCTGATGGATTCTGTTGCTGTAGGATTATGATTTTGTTGTCACCTATAGGCCAGGAAAACTTAACCAAGTTGCTAGATGCTTTGTCTTGAGTCTATTACCAGTCTGTGCAAACATTAAGTTGCCCACAATTGCATTCTACCTGTCCTGTAGCTAGGCTAAGACGATTACCAAAATTCGAGCGACTGCGTTCGAGCGAGGTGACAGGTCGAGCGAGGACTTTCATAAAGTTGACATTCTAGTGTGATGATTTATGTTCAAAAAGTAGCATGCATTGCTTACTTTTACAGTTGTTGTACTACCCATGATATTGTGAGGAATCAATTGCCTTACATACAAACAATTTTTGAAAAATGTTTTGCAATGTTTTTGCAAGGGTCAAGGAAGAAGGAGGGGTCGAAGAAAGGGGTTAGAGTATGTGTTTTTCTTGTGAAATTTCCATTTTGAAGGCAAAAGATAATGGGAGGAGGAGCCTCCCAAGAGGCCGCAATATCACAGCCTCTGGGGAGGCTCCTTCTGCCAATTTTATTTGGGCCATAACTTGGTCAATCAAACTCCAAATATGGTCATGTTTGTAGTCAAAACGATCGAAATGATATGAATGAATCCATTTATCATGTTAGAGTGTCTAAATTCTACAACTTTAAAAACTTTGTACTTATCTTTGTTTCATCAGAGCTAACAACTAGCCCCCAAAATATTGCATGGTTGCATAAGATGGGACTTCGTGTACTAGCATCTTCCATGGTGGGACTGGGCAATGAATATGGAGACCCAAATCCAATTTGATCATATGACAGACACAAAAGGAATGCTGACACTAGAATTGCCAGTAATAGATGAGTTGGTAGATCGAGTTTTCAAACTTTTGCGATTGATTCCAAATGCACCAACCAAAGTTCTAAGCTAGTAGTATCTGAAAGAAGTTATGGTAAAGGAGTTTGGAGAGCAAGTGCATTCAAAGGGCTATTTTTTTGTCGAGAATTCTCTGAAGGATCAACGACATGATCAATGTAAGTGGTTTTTGGAAAGAATATAACTGTTGACCAAACATGATTACATTTCAAAGGAAAACTACTCATTGATGCATTTTGCAGAACTAGGTAATCCATGCATGAAAGGATTGTGGGAGAGATGAGTGGTAAGGACAAGTGAAGAAGTACTACTCACAACAAGCTCTAGTCGATGTTTTATGCTCTGTTTATTCAAATTTTGGAGGGTCCAAAGCCACTTAGTGTTTAGCATTTTTGGATGAGAAAAACAAACCAAATAACCAGTGCATTGGGGAAGAAATTCAAAGATAGGAAACAGTCAAACTATTGAATAAGGTTGGTTATGAGCAGTCAAAACTTGAGGCAGCAATGGGAGGCCAGAAAGATCTTCACTCCCCACTAGAAATCATTCCCCAATAGAGCAAACTAGAATCAGCTAAAAAGCCCAAGTTAAAAATCAAATGCAAGACTACCCATAGGAGACCATGCAACAGAGATGAGCAGGAAGCTAAGAGAGAGCAAGAGCAGCATGTTCAAGAAACTATGCCAAAAAAATCCATTCAAGAGAATCCCGAAAACCAGATGTGGTAAAGTAATGAGGGAGCAACCCCAGTGTAGAAAGATCATCGAAACTCACCACAGCAAAGGCAATTAGACAATGATGAAGATGAATTAACATTTACTAATGCAGATGAAGCCATCAATCTTTTACAAAGATTTTAGGTCCAACAAAGGGAACAATATAGAGGAATGAAGAATGTTTATTTGTAATAGAAGCATTTGAAAGAAGAAAATGATGTCTTGATTGAATAGAACCACTATCCAAAATAGGATCTACAGTACAAGGTGGAGGAACAAAAACTGTTAGCACAACAGTATGAAAAGGAAAAAATGCAACTACAGTAGGATGTAGACCATCTTAAATCTAAATTGATTGAGAACCAACAAATATCAGAGGCATTAAGAAAATGGTCAATCCAGATTCAACTTGTCCTGCTCAAATAAATGGGAAATGTGACTGAAGAACACAGTAAATTATTTTCTAAAATCTTACTGTTAAAAGAGAAAATTACAACATTTTCCCTAGTTGACGATCAATTGAAGAACATACAAGATGAAGAGGAGTTGGAAATTGTAGGTACATTTATGCCTCTTATAACATTATCTAAAATGCAAGACACATTGACACATCATATGGTTCAGTTATGGGCACAAGTAGAAAACAGACTGCTCCACTCGCAACAATAGCCAGCTAACATTGAGATGATCACATTCAAAATTTATCTAAATTTTTAATGAACAAAGAGGTGCAGGAGTTGAAAAAGGAAGTCTATGCATTTATGATCTAAGATAGAGGAGTCTAAACCAATGTGTTCTTTAGCTCAAGAAGATTCATGATAGTTGGTAAGAGAGGAACCTTAGACTTCATCAGCACAGTTTTTGTCCCTTTTAAGCCTTTTCTTTCCTTTGCAACTATTGAATTTAAATAACTAATAAAACAAAATATATGAGCTGAATGTTTAACGGATAGGGAAGTAGCTTATACTTTACTGATGACAAAGCCAGAGATAATGAAAGACAAGGATGTGGAAATTCAAGATATTGAAGATGACAATACATAGCTTAATCTCATAGGAATTGATAAGTCCCTTGACATCTTTTAAAAAAAATCATCAATTACAAATGAAAACCAAACTATGGATGACAGACACCCTACTAACATAATTCTGGTGACACCATCTTTCAAATTGGTGGACTATGAAGACTCTGACTTGAAAGGTGATGAAGTTGAACAAGGAAATGAAATTACCCAGAATGATGATCTAAAGGTAGCACAGTCTGCAAAAACACCTACTAGTCTTTGAGAAATTTATAAATTCATTGCTATTTCATTTTGTTATTTTCCAATGTACCCACAGTTTATAGTAAAACTATCAAATAAATATAGAGTCTTAGCCTTTTTGTAAACAATTGGCACCATTTATTTATTGAAAGTTCTGGTTTTACTTAGGGGAGGGTTGAACCGCTATGTATGGAATCTGTTAGTATCTTGGTACTGCACCAAGCTATACTAACAGATACCTGCATAGTCTTGGTTTAATGATATGTTATATCAAATACAAGAGCTCACTACTTTTCAAAAGTCAAAATCTAAAATTCTGAAATGGGTTTAGGTCATGAATTTAGTCCAAATTCCTATCCACCGAGAGTGCCAGGTGTTTTAAGGGGTAAAATAAGTAATCCGACTTTAGTATCAAAATGGTCAAGCGTCTTAGCATTAGAAGTTGTAACTAAAATACCAACCGTGGAGTCGGATATAGCAAGAATGTAAGAGATGGACTGAGAGTAGAATACAAAATGTGATGTTCCTATAGAAGCTAATTTGATGATGAATATAATTCAGACTGTTATATATCCTACGCATCATGTTTCCATTACTATTTTTTTTAGTACAATGTTGTATCTATTTTCTTCTTTCTCTTTGAGAAATGAGAGACAGAAGTGTATTCTATCCTATAATGATAATATTCTTGAATGACTCCTAGATCTCAGTTCTTTCCTTTAGCAACCCACAGTAAGTTTAATTCTATGTTTTCTCAAAGAATCTCTTCTAGTAGCTCCTTCTAAGTTCTAAACACCTTGCATCATTTGTGGTTCATCCAAAACATTGATTGCCTCAAGTTTTTGCATGAAAAAGACTTGAGATCGAAAGAGAATCTTAGATGATTGAAGAAATGGCAAGATTTGAAAGAAAAGTGCCCAAAATAGTGCAAGAAGAAGGTAGGGTGAATCTCATTCAAAAATCTTAAAAGTTTTGAAAGAATCAAAGTGAAATGGGAGGGAAATTTAGGGAGAGAAGGAAAATGATGAGATTTTGGCATGAGAATCCATCCCATGATAGGGTGAATAGAGAAAGAATCTTCCCACTCAAAACAAAAGAAGAGATTTGAAAATAGGGTTACAAGAAAACTTCAAAATGGTGCTTAGAAATAAGGGAGAGTGAAGAGAAATGAGAGAATGACCAGCGTGTGGTAGTTGGATGGGAGGATTGGTTTTAAAACAAATGGTGCAAGTTTGGTTGAGAAACTAGGTTTTTAGTTGGTTACAGTTCAAAAATGTGATGGGAGAGTTGAGCCAGCAAGTGGGAGGTCTCCATCAAACTTTGGTCCATTGAATAAAGAAATAGGAAAGTTAGTCCATTTCCAATATTCTATTGCCCTCCACTAGCCAATGTTATATTCACTTTTATTCACCTTATCCTTCCATGTCACTAGCCTAAGGACTCTCTTGCATGGCCCCTTTTTTGGTCCAAATTTGTTGTAATGTTGAAATTGAAGGATTTCAAGAGAAGATTCAAACACACAAATCTTGCCAATTTGGGAATTGCTTTGAAAGCTGTCTTCAACAATTGTTCAAGCAACATCAATGCCACATCCTATGTGTATTGTGAAATTTTATTAAAGCTTTGAAAACCATTACTCAAATGCAACTTGTGCCAGCCCAAAGGACAAGTTAAGCATTAAATATGGTTGTAATTAGTTGAATCCTGATGAGTAGATCCTGATGAGTAGTCAAGGTCCAAGCTTCAAGAAGAGGCTAGTTGACCTTAATGAGAACTAATTGATTGTTCCAACATGAGTTATTCATCAAAATGGTATCAACATGATATGGGGATTCCAAAGATGATGATCATTGATGGAAATAACTACCATATCTAGAAGTGCAGTAGGAAGTTGTGGAATCTTCTACCAAGTACCACAGTGGTATCCAATGAGATAGAAATAAAAAGGGAAACTTGTGATGAGTAGACTTCAAAGGTTTTGGATAGGAAGTTTTGGAATCTTGTATAAGTCCAAATGAGAAAGCAACAAAAAGAGCAACTTACGATGAGTAGATTCAAAAGTACTAGATATACTCACTACATGTTTGAAAGATATGGTCTTTGTAGTATTTGACATGAACCTATATCATGAAAAAGCCAATCTAGTAGTAGGTTAAACCTAAGGGATAAACTGTCAAGCATGAGAATGGAAAAACCTAAAGCTGTCTAACACAAATGGACATTCCTAGGGACAAGGTCCTAAAGATTGGGTCAAATATTGATGATGATGAATTTGTGGAGCAGATCTTGAGAGCCTTATCTTGGTCATTTGAGAACATAAAGGTTGTAGTAACTTCCAAAGAGACTTTGATTAAATGTGATGGACTTATGGCTATCCTAATTCCTGAAAAGGCTAGAAGGATTGAACCTACTAGAACAATGTAGCAAGCTCCCTAATGTCAATTCCAAAATTCAAGGGCAAAGGCTTAAATTTTTGTAGTCAACATCAACATAACAAACATAATCATGGGCTCACTACATTGTGGATAGATACCTATTATTGGGATGTGCCATATTGTACCCAAAACATTTCGACATCTAGTCATGAGTGAGTTACGTACGAGTCCATATTCTGGACATAGAGGCATTAGAGGGACCATTTTTTATATTGAGAGGTACTTCCATTGGCCTAAACTTCACAAGAAAGTTTTAGCCTTCATTCAACAATGTGATGTATGTCAACGCGTTAAATCTGACACAAGTAATACTACTAGTCTTTTGTTAAGGTGGGAACACATTACGAGGGAGTTTGTGTCAAGATTCCCCAAGGTTGGGGTTAGTTTGAGAAGATTTTAACTATTAAAGATAGGTTTAGTAAATAGACCCATTTTATTTCCTATAAAAAGGAATTATCTACTCTTGAAACAACAAGGTTGTTCATTATGGAAATCTTTAGGCTACATGGGTTACCAAAATCTATTGTCTCCAATAATGAGGGCCATTTCATTAACAACTTTTGGACAGCCTTATTAGAGAATCTTGGAACCAAACTAAAGTTTACTTTAGCCTTCCATCCTCAAGGAGGTGGACAGAGTGAGTTTCCTATCCCTCCTAGTGGTGAAGGATTTCAAATTGAATATTGTTGAGTCCCCTAATTATAGTCAGTGGCAAGAGAAAGTTTACAAGGGGAGTGCTATAGGATGCCCCATGTGACGCCCTTTGCATCCGTGCCACAATCGTAAGGGATCCCAACCAAATCCTCCAAGAAATGGGGTAGCTTCATAAGCAATGCAGACCGTCTCCAAAATTGTCCATGTAGCGGTGGCATCACCCATCGACCTGTATATGCTCTCCAACCAAGGGGCTATGGTTGACCAACTAGAAGAAATAAGAGATCTTCCATGGCCGCAAACTAAACCATAATCTCATTCAAAATCTAGTGCCATTTGGATGCATTACGATCCTTGTTGGATGTGTTGCTAGGCCCAAATTGCCTTGTGGGATGCTTTATTGATGGACGTTTAACACAAGATGCTATTTTATGCTGAGGGACAACTTTGATACATTGCACTTGAAGCATTGATAGTGCTATGCTTTCTTGAATGAGACATTATTGATTCTTATGCCCATGGACGATGTTTATGCTTGAGGCATTTGGCCCTTATTGTTGACATTTTCTTTTGGGCCAGATTTGCTCATATGGATGCGTAGTATATGCACATGAGTCACATGTAGTTTGATGCTTTGAGCCTTTGAGTTTTGGTGATATTGCCTTCTAATGAGGGTTGAGGAAGATTCTTCAAAGTAGTAACCACATAGTCAAAGTCTTGAGGCATGCTCTGTAAAAGCACTGCCCTAGCATCATCCTCAATGACAGGAGAATTAATTGAGGCTAGTTGTGTCATAAGACTCCTCATAGTGTTGACATGAGCAACAACATTATCTCCCTTCATTTTAAGTTCAAAGAACTTAATTTTAAGATTTAATTTGGAAGTATGAGAGCTAGCACCAAATAATATGTCTAACTTATGCCATGCTTCAAAAGAGGATTCCAAATCTAAGTGTGGTGTACATAATCATCTCCCAAACCTAATGCAATGATTGCATAGGCTTTCTCTATCCTTTTTGGATTTGCAGGTGTAGAAGTAGAGTCAGTGGCCTTTCCTTTACCTTTGGTTATAGTTGATTCACCTTCCTAAGAGGATTGAGTTCCTTCCTTGACTAAGTCCCATAGATTTTCTTTTTCATAAGCATAAACTTATCTTCATCTGTCAAGTATGGAAGCCTTGGCCATTGAACTTGTCAATTTTATAAGTAGCCATGAGAGGGTCTTACCTTTTTTAAGCAGTGTCTACTCTCTTACAAAATGACTAATCTTGTTGAACAAAGAAATCCCCCTCGCCATACAAATGTAGATTGCTAGAGATAAATTCAAAAAAGCCTAATTATTTAGCATATTCACACCCAGTTGGCTGCTCCCAAAGTTTCTTGGCTAGGGTCTTCTTCACTTTGAACTTTGTCCTTCTTGTAGTCTTCTTCAAGTCTTAGCATTGGAAGAACCTTCAAAGCTTGGCATTTTGACAAGAGATCAGTCCCAACTGAATTTCAATCTGAAATTGCATTCTCTAATCTGTACTTTAGCATTACTTCAATCCTCAAACATCACCCTAGCATTTACTCTAGCATCGAATTTCCAAAAGTGTAAAAAATGCTTTGCAGAAGACTAACTCAACTTGGAGGGCATAATTCACATAACTGGAGAAGAGTTTGAGAGGGCTTTTTGTGCAAAAATAAAGCTTGAATACCAAGGTAGATCCAACATAGAGCATAGGCGAAATAGTGTGCCTTCTTGTCTGGGAGAGTTGCGCCTTCTTTGATTGTCTTTTCCTTGATTTCTCCTTGCTCTAGCATGCATTGGCCTTCAAAATTCACCAGCAGTAGGCCCTAGACATGGAACAACTTGTGCTAGAAGGGCTCTAGCATTAGATGAGCAGAGAGGCGAAATTGCGCATTTTTTCGTCAGACCTTGCTTGGATCAGCGCGGGTGATATACTCCATCTCTGGGAAAATGCTCTGAGCCACAGGAGCGTCCCATAGGGTAGAGTCTTCAGCTAAGAGGGCTTGTCAAAAGACACAAGGGATGAGGAGAACAGAGCTAAGCCATTTCTGAAGAGGAAGGAAGAAGAAAGCTCAAAAGGAGGTGATGGAGAAGATGATGAGGTGGCACTACCAAAATGAGTTCTCCAAAGCCTACCAGCTCTGATACCAAATGAAGAAGAGTGTGGGGTAGAAGAGATGCATCATGGCACAAAGAGAGAGAGCTCAAGTGAGGCAAAATCCATGTATTAGAATGTAGGAATGTCCTCCATTATACAGAAAGAGAGGATGGTGTAAGCACCTCCCCTATATCAGTGGCAATCAACCCCTACATCAGTGGGACTGGCCTAAATCAAAGGAACCTCCCATGTGGGGGCCTTTGGCTTACATCATCACTTAGGTCACACACTAGATACCTCATAGCACTAGATGTGCTTCTACAACACACACACACACACATGTGACTCCCCTAGATGCATACATGCACCATAGAGCAAGCCCTTGACCATACTTATCCCAACAAGAATGCCAATCAAACCATAACTACTGTACCTCGAGCTTATATCCATGACCAACCTAGAAGATGACTAGAATTCTTACCCATGTAAGAGTTTACTTATAATAACACTGTACAAACTTCCACCAAGAAAGCCCCATTTGAAATCATTTCTGGCCAATCTTTACCCACTCCAACAACACACTTGGGGGAGTGAATTTTTGCTGCTGACGCATTTGTTGAGGATATGTCACAAGTTATTGAGCAAGTAAAAGAGCATCTCAAGAGGGCCAAGGAAGTCCCAAGGCAGCTAATAAGAAGAGAAATAAGTTTATTACAAAGAGGATGATTGGGTTTTACTTAAGATTGAAAATTTTAGAACAAGTCAATGAGAGAAGTAGAATCTTGTCAAGTTAGCACCAAAGTTCTATGGTCCATTTCAGATTTCAGCAACCTTATAACCAAAAGAAACATCCGGAGCATATGAGCTGAAGTTACCAACCCACTTGCATATGAAGAATATCTTTCATGCGAGAAATTTGAAGAGATACCATGGCGATACTTCTGCACCCACTCCCAAAACACTTAGCCTGTTGTGCTACCTATGAATTTGTCGTGCCCCACAAACACACCTTCAAGCTGACCTCCCAAACAGCCACAAATAAGGCAACGCTTTAGCTTCTTGTTGCTCTGGAACACAGCCAATGGTGAGGCCCAAGCTCCCCCTTTCATTCGTCCTCCTTGCTACCCTGAAAGTCAGCCTAGGATGAAGACACTCTCTGAGCTATGTTTGTAGCAGCAATTAGCCTCTTCTGGTCCTCCTGGATGGGAACAAGCATTTTCCGAGCGAAATCTTCCGAGCGTCTGAGTGAAGGAAAAAAAAACCTTCCAACTATGCAAAAATATAACAAAATTGGATCGGAAGAAAACATAGTTTCACTTAGAAATATGCAAAGTATTATAACAATGCCTATTTTATACATAAATCTTTACATGAATCTTTGGGAATAGTGAGAACATAATGGGATGGCTTTTGAAGAAAGCCACATGTAAAGCAGACTTCTCTATGAAAACTCCCTTATGATCCTTTTTACAACTTTTACTTAATAGGGGGTGACATTGAAAAACTCTCTCAATCTATCTTCATGAAAGTGTTTCTCCAAAGAAAACTCATTGAAGCAAGCCATCAAGGTAGTTTCGCCAACGAAACCCCTTTGAAGTAGGTCTTCCAAGGTAGTTTCGCTGAAACTACTTTGGACAACACTTTTAAAAGTGACATAACTTTCACATCCAATGTCCAAATATAGTCATTCAACCACTCAAATTGATCGAAAACCCCATTTGAGCACATATAAGGAGTTATATTTTGAAAAATATTGCATATACAGTATTAAATATTATGTGTGTTTTATGAAAGTGATATATAAGCCCAAGTTAATAGTTATTTATAGTAATTTAAACTTTTTTAGAAACATGCCCATAAATATCTTGTTATTTATGCTATAAAAATACCAGAAAGATATTGCCATATGATGTAAATGTATTTAATAAGTAATTATATATGTATAATATTATTACATTGAGAGTGATTATGAGGGATGTTTCTTAAATGAATTACTTTTCAACACCTTTTTTAGGTAATAACAGGGATACAAAGGGATGTCTTATAAATAAGAAAATTTATGTTATGTAAAAATGAATGAGTGCCTAATCTGTATATTTTTATGATAAAGGGATCTAGTTCTAGTGAAAATAAATGTGTAAAAACCATGCTTCCTAAAGAAATACAATTTTTTAAATCTCTTGAAAAACACGCTCGGATAAACGTGCTCATAGGTTTTTGCTCGTAAAATTGACGCATTCCTCTTGGATGAAGGCCCAATCCTTGCTGATCTGCTGCTCCAACCTGCTCCTGAAGTGCTGCTCCCAATGGATACTCAAATGGATAATTGCGTGAGCCCTTTCTTTTATAGGGCCATAGGCCCTCCAAAAATGGGCCGACTTGCAGCCAGTTCGGGCTGACCAGGAGCTCCCAACTAGCTGACCTGGTTGGCTTCCCAACCAACACACCTGGTCGGCTCCTCAGTCCCAACCAACCACTAGGCAGACCGACCTGCCACTCGTCAGCCTGACATGGCCCGGGTTAGTCCGCCCTGCATTCAGCCTGTATGCGGCCCAAGCCTGCACCATGCACCTGTAAACCTGCTGTGGACCTGTCCAGGCACTGGAGACCCTACCACAAATATGTAGAGTCTGTCCCAGCCATCCATACTGGTTCTCCTGCAGGCGCCAACAGTCTTGGACACTTCCTGAACATCCCAGGCTCATCTCTTTCTTTGTGTGCTCTGAAATGTCCACGCAGACCTGCTTATCCACCTTGGATGCTGACGACCTGTTCCAGGGCTCCTAGACTGCTTTGACCTGTCAACCTGTCCAATCGTGCCATGTGTCTGCTCTGTACAGGAGCTCCGCTCATGGCGAGGTACTCTTCTGTGTGTGCTGCCCACATGGCAAGCCTATGTGCTGCCCATGTGGCAGTCCCTTTTCATGTTTGTTCTTGGTATGTCTGCTGCCCACATGACAGCCAATGTGCTGTCCATGTGGAAGCCCCATCCTATCTTGGTCCTCCTCCCCCCCACTCTCCTCACATGCTTACAAATGGGAAGGTGACCAGCTATATCCCAACACCATCTGACATTAAACACTGAAACCAAAGCTTAACACTAAAATCAAAGCTTAAACTCAAACTAGAGAGAGGAAAATACTCCTATGTGAGTCATTCTTGTCCCGAGTAATTTGATCTTTGCTTGAGCTCTCACTGGTAGTCTTGATGTCCAGAACATGTCTGCAATCAACTGCGGTTGTCCTTGACTCCTCTTTGTGGGGTGCACTCGTGGGCCTCGTGTGGCTGCCTTTTGTTGTGGTGCAGTAATAAGAGTATTGGCGAGTGCACGATTGAAGCTTTTCAAGAATGCAAATGTGTGCAATGCATGCAGAATTTGAATGCCGATTGGTCGTCCAATGGGGGAAGAGTGCCCTTGTGAGAGTACTTGTTTCCTGTTTTGACCTATATGCAAGCGTGGGAGAGAGATGGTGGATAAATGTAATGTGATTAGAGAATGCTACGAATGATCACAATGAAGGGGAGTACCCCTTCATCAATGTCCCTTGAGAACACTCGAGTTCCATCTTCCCATTTAGACCTCCCCTTAGCCTATGACCCTTGCACCTACCATTCAATACACTCTGATGCACCCTTCCCTGTCCTATTGCACCTAGGGCTTAGACACGCATATGCACATATTTATTAATAATCATTGGCCAATGTTACATAGTTTAGCAGTACTAATTTACACCGCTTGATCGATCATAAATACAGACATATAACTGCCTCGAATTGGTGCCTAACATGATAACGTTCTAATGACTATGAATTAACTAAATAATCATTTCTCTTGTCATGACACTCCCTCTTGCTTGAATGAGCACAAGTCCTCTTTTGGATTATCTCGTCTCCTTCCCTTGAATAAATTTTCTCCTTTTACTTCCGCAATTGCATCACCTCTTTATAGTCTGCGAGTATCTATGGAAAATCTGCAAAGAACTCTTCGTTCATCCATTGTGCATCACAAGCTGGCTGGTTTTTAAAGTTCAGCAGATCTATATATTTTTTTTTTAATTTTTTAATTTTTTTATTTTTAAATTTATTTTTTCTTTCCACGGGTACTCTTCTCTTGATGGTACACAACCTATTTTGGAGCAAGAACTTCAATCCCATCGTCAAGTTCAAGTTCCTCTTGATGCTGAATATCTAAAAGGTAGGAGGACAAATGTTTTGTTTATGTACAAGGGTGCACATCATAGTGCTCAGAAACGACGTTTCTGGGCACCCGAAATGGTTCGTCATTTTTGAAACTAGAGATGGCGTTTTGGACAGGCCAAAAAAAAAAAATTTGTTTCGTTTTGCGCTTTTGCAGTGCCTTTGGAATTTATCCAAGGAAACGTATATATAGAGTAGCAATGTAAGAGCTTGTAGACACCAAAATGCTCAGCTATAGAAGCAAAAGTACCAGCACACACAAACACACCCGCCTCAACCACCGACAAACCCCATCAGCGGGTAGGGCAGTTTTTGCTCTCCCTCACCAGCCTCTCCTCTTGCTCTCCTCTCATCCTACAACCCCCCTCTCAGCCCGCTGCCCCTCCTCCTTGCTCTCCTCTCTGGCATATCCTCCTTGCTCTCCTCAGCCCTTGCCCTCTCCTCTCCTCTCCTCCTTGCTCTCCTCTCCTCCTTGCTCTCCTCAGCCGTTGCCCTCTTCTCCTTGCTCTCCTCAGCCCTTGCTCTCTCCTCTCCTCCTTGTTGTCCTCTCATGCCTTGTTGTATGACATATGTATTAATAATAATTACATATATAATGTTAGATATCAATGCTCCACTCTCGTGTAACTACGCGGGAACCAGCTAACTCTACTTGTAAGCCCCCCATATGAGGAGAAGGCATTTGAGTAGCTCGGTTATCCGGTAGGTCCTGGTTTGGACACCAGATGGGGGCCATGTGTGGCCTGATGGCTGGACGGAGTCCCATGACTGACCGCACTGAGGGTAGACGGAGCATTTCCCGGGGCAGTCCACTCTCGGGTTGCGGGGCCCGTTTGGAGCCCCAGATGATCCCGGATGGCTCTGGGCCGAACAGCAACCATAGGTTAGTTGCTCTATTTTACGCCACGGTTCTATCGTGTGGTCGGTGGCCTATTTCGGGACCGACCCCCAGTCGACCGTTTTGGACGGACTGGGTCGGTCACCCAATTGAGTCTAACCAACTACGACTGGTGGCTATATAAAAGCGAGCCCGTGAAGCCCATTTCATCACTGGCTACAGCAACCCTGATTCCTTAGCATCCAACCTCCGTCCTCTACTGTTTCCAGCTCGCCATCGAAGCTTCTTTCACAGGAGCGCACGGCTGGGAGGGAGCGCCATCTATTGTATCAGTCCTACAGTAATCAAATTTTTGATTCTCCATACTATCTGTTTTCTCTCTTGCGTACGAGATCCTGTTATCTATTGAGCACAGATGTTGTATTGTTTTCTTACATATAATATATTTTTTATTAACCTAAAAAACCGAAACTCCGTTTCCACCGTTTCTTCTAGTGCTCGAAACTCCGAAACACCGTTTCTATTTCCTCGTTTCCGAAACTCCTGGGAACTATGGTGCACGTGTAGATAGCACTCTACTACTAGAGGGCGACACATTAGACATTACTTTTGTTATGTGTCCATTGTGGATGGAAATATACGTTTTGTTGGTTCTACATCTCTTTGTTCGTTGCTCATTTGGATTCCACATATTAACACCATTGTGTGAGTTCCTGGGCTCTCTTAGTAGCATCTACTCATGATTTCTAGCAGATGGGGTGTACTAGAGACCTCTAGATCCCAACCAGTGGTGTTTTCTAGATATAACCCGATTTGCTCTCATATGCCCCTTTGACCTTCCGAAGGCGTAAACAAACCTTTCTGTCTTTCTCATAGGCCCCTTTGGGCTTGTACAGACGTTAATAAATCTTTCTTTTTCTCTCTCCATCTTTTAAAACATATTGATCTAGAGTTGCACCTGGAACAGTGCATGATGGATTATTGCATTTGTGCCATAGATCCTACTGGTTCTCCAAAGGACATTCTCTTTATTTGTATTACATCGGTCTCATAGGCCTCTTTGTCTTCCATGGACGTTAACTCTCTCTCTCTCTCATCCCCCCCCCCCCTTCTTAGACACACACACACAAACCCCCTGCCCCCTACTGATCATTTTAGCCCATACCTCCACGAGGCCATGCACTCTCTTACTCCTTTCTTGCCAACCCCGCCCTGTGCTTGTCTCTACAATATGTTTTTTGGCTATTCAGGACCTAAAGGGACGTGTGTGACTTACATTTTCACAAGTCCAATACTCATAACCAGGCTCTTACAGCCTTCATGGGCTCATTGTACTCCCTTTTAAGGCCCAGGTGTGCATGTGGGTGGTTTATTACGTATACACATGTGCATGCATCATATACGTGTGTTTACGTGCATGTCATGACAAGTGAACACGTGTGTGGGGGCCTATGGAAAATTTGCTATTATGATGGCTACATTGCCATTTCTAAGATGGAAAAGAAATGCCAACAGAATTTAGTGAATACCTGACGTCACAATTGACAAAGGAAAAAAGATATTGATAAAAATGGAAGGTAGTAATGCTTGTGGTTAATCTGCCGAGTATCCAGACCAGCTTGCAGAGCTGTGCTATGATTACTCTCTTTCAGCTTTTGAAGGTGAACAACGAATGCTTTCACTGCTGCCATATTTACTGACGTAGACCAGCTCTTTCTTGCACAGTCTTCTTTATATCTTGGGAAAACTTGTTCCCGTGAGAAATCACCTGGCACAGAACAAAGATGTCCCTTCAAGACGTGGCAGATCATACAAGAAAGGAGAAGCCAAGTCTCAGTACCTATTAGCTACAAAACATGCTGCGACTTCAGGTGCATCTTGGAGAATAAAGTATTTGCTGCTTCGCCACATACTGACCTCCCATATACTCCACAGCAATTCATTTAAGGCTACATGGACAACTTACAAGGATTAAATGAGTACATGCAAATATCAACCCACGTTGCACTTAAAATGAATTCGCTAAAAACAGATGACAAACCATAATACAGAAAAGAGGTGAAGTCAGGAAAAGAAATGAGCAATCAGTTATGTGGCATAGCAGCAGGGGAGAGTTCTCTCTCTTGGTTTGCGCTGGGCTAGGTATTTAAAAGGACAGAACCCAAACAACTTCAACAATTTAGAAAGAAAATCGATGCTTATGCTCTCATCCGTACAATTCTCATTTAGAGCACCAGTTTGAGCAAGACTGGTGAACAGTAAACACTACCAGTTAGCAGATCATAGCTAGTGTTCAGGAAGAGAACAATAGCAAATGGTTCATTGTTTCTATCATAGCTGCAGTGAACCCCTTTCATCAAATCACCTTAGACGGCCATCATCAATTGTAGAGGGTGGAAAAGCAATAAAATTTCCTTTCACAAGCCTTAGGAGGTCCAGACATTTCCAATATTGACCAGCTCTCTTTTTTTCTTCTTTTTTTTCCGCAAAAAAGAGTAGTTTATATATTAGAAAAGTGGGTGGTCGTAGGACCTACAAAAATTGGTCAAAAGCAGGCCGTAAGCCCTAGACCTTCACTGCGGAGTAGCAGACGGGACGAAAGATATGACAATGAAGGTCTACAGTTTGGCAACTACCCCCCCTAGCGTGTCGCTAACAATGCTATCCAATCTACCCAGTAGCTTGGTGAAGTCCCTCAGGTAGCTCCTCACACCATTCAAAATTGCTTATTCTCTCAAGGCTATGCTGGCTTGACGACCAAAGACTATGATGTTCTTGATTTCCCAGATGGCCAGAAGCACCGCGGCGCGAAGACAAGGCCAGGCCGCCGCCAGTGTTGACGGGAGTTCGGAACATCCCCCAGCAGAACCCTACGCCAGCTACTCCCGAGAAAGAAACTCCTCATCAGACCCGTCCTCCTGATCGCGCACTCCAGCCTTGCCCAAACCTCTTGAACCACCGGGCAACTCCACATCGTATGCAATTCCACCTCCTTGGCTCTCCCACACACCGAGCAGGTAGGGTTGATCTCGATCCGCTTTGCCAGGCGTCCCTGCAGAGGGAGGCACTGATGGGCAATCTTCCAAAGAAGAAATCGTCCGGTAAGCATCTTGCTGCCCAGCTGTTTGCCGATGACACCATGTCAATTTCGCTCAAGGATCGTGAAAGTGTTTCCCACTTTCTTGATTCCATTGAGTGTTTCTGTCAAGCCTCGGGCTCGAAGTGCAGTTGGCAAAAGACCTTTGTTATTCGCATGGGGCAGAGCCCTCCCCCAGACTGGCTAAGGGACCTCCAGGTCCAGATCATCCCGAACGGTGAGGTAATTCGCTACTTGGATGCGCCTCTGGGCTTCGGCATTTCCCTGAAGCAGAGGTTTGTGTGGTTTAAGGAGAATGCTAGGTTTCTCATTGTTCAACATGTCCTCATGGCGGCGACCACCTACTTCTCGACCATCTGGAATTTCAAATCACAGTGGCTGGAGATCAAAAGATTGCTGCGGGCCTTTCTCTGGGCTGATGAGGAAAATCGGAGGCGCATGCACTATATCTCTTGGGAGCTTATGAAGCTGCCTAAGCCCTTCGTCGTGCTGGAAATTTATTTAAGAAGGGCATTAGAGTCTGGAACCCCCGTGCGGCGGATTGGTGTGCCCTTATGCTCAGGGAAGTGATGGGAGCGGTCCTCGAAAGAATCCCGGAGAATTGGCCCTCCAACTACGTGCCCGCGGCGGATCACAGGAAGAACCAATGGAGAATCGGGAAGACCAGCCTGCAATTACTGCAAAAGCTACGTACAAGCTTCTTTCCCAAGGAGCATTGCCAGTCAGGAACCTGAATTCTAAATGGATGTTGAGGAGAGGCCCGAAGTGGTGGAGGTACAGGTTCTATCAGATTTGGAAGCTATGCCGTGTAGGCATGTTGACCAACTCTTAATGGGTACTGTCAGACTATGCCAGATGCCACACTGCCATAGTCAAAAATATTAATATTAATCGTGATAAAAGCCAACAGCAGATCCCATAGCTGGATAGCCCTCAGAAAAGGAAACAGGGCTAAAGATGCATAGTGTCACCATGATGTCCCATACGAACACTTTCTGTCCTTATAATTGTGAATGCAACTTGCATCTCCGCATATGATATTCCACCATTCTATCTCTGAAATATGTGCATTAGCCTTGAGACAATCATCACAAACTCATAAATTATTTACAACATGCATGCATGTCCCCTCAGGTGTGTTGATTGGGGCAAAAGCGATAGCCAGCTTTTCACTATGCGCACACAATACATTTTCACTTTTTCCTCCAGTGCATGGTCCAATCAAGCACATATCCTTCCTCTTCCATTTCGAAAGGAAGATTTTTCAGCTGTGCATGTATATCTTTGCTTTGGCGATGTCTGCTATCATTCGTCAATATGTGTGCACCATTCCACTAAGGTCAGTCCACCAGCTCTGTCCTGGCTTCGTCCATGCTTGAGCATCCTTTCTCATTACCAGGATCTTATCATGGTCCTCCTGCATGTGAGCATCAGCATATATGTCTGCCATCAAGACATATGCTGTAGGAAGTTTTTCATCTAGTCGCACCACATTTTTAAAGGCATACCTTCCAACCTCTACATTCTTCCACTGTCGACAAGCAGACAACATGGTCAACCATACAACAACATTAGGTTGAAAAGGCATGCTCTTGACCATTGCTACTGCCTCATCCACTCTGCCTGCACGGCTAAGGATATCCACCATGCAAGTGTAGTGCTCCATAGTTGGGTCAATGCCATACATATTACACATACAATGAAAGTATTCCTGGCCCTTGTCCACTAGACCAACATGACTGCATACACTAAGAATGCTGAGAAACGTGACTGCATCTGGATGTATGCCTTCCTGCCTCATCCTCTCAAACAAATGGAACACCTGTTCACTCTCTCCCTGTCGGGCATATCCTGCAATCAATGCACTCCATGGTACAGTATCTCTTTTGGGCAATGAATCAAACACCTCTTGGGCAGCAACCATGCTCCCACATTTAGCATACATGCCAATTAGGCTCGTTGCCAGAATCATTGGAATAGTCTCATAACCGGCCCTGCTGATGTGAGAATGTACTTCCTTTCCAGTTTCCAGAGCTGCTGCGTTGCCACATGCTATCAAGATGGCCACAAAAGTAATGCTACTTGGTGACAAACCTTGCTCTCTCATTTCTGCGTAAATCCTAAAAGCTTCCTTATTTTCTTCTTGCTCAGCATAACCCAAGATCATGTTGGTCCAAGTAATCACATCACGGTGAGGCAACTCATCAAAGACACGCCGTGCATCCTCCAAGCTCCCACATTTTGCATACATATAGACCAAGGTGTTTCCCACATATACATCAGACTCAAAGCCACTCTTTACTACTTCAGTATGGATGTCTCTACCTTTTGCCATGCATTCTACTTTAGTAAATTTTCCTCCAACTTGCTTCACCTCTTCCAGGATCGTCAGGCAACTGCAAGCCTTCAATGCACCGACAAAGGTTCGATCATTGGGTTTGACACCTTCCTGGTGAATCCGTGCATACAGTTCTAAAGCCAGCGCACTATCTTCTTTCTCAGCATACCCCAGGATCATTGCATTCCAGGTAACCACATTACGATGAGGCAACCTCTCAAAGACACAGCGTGCATCCCCCATGCTCCCACACTTGGCGTACATGTCCACCAAGGAAGTTCCCACGAATACATCTGACTCAAAGCCACACTTAACTGCTTGGGACTGGATGGTTCTACATTTCACTAAGAACCCTAACTTTGTAAATTCCCAGTCGTCTTGCTTCCCCTCTTCTAGAGCTGCCAGGCCATTGTAAGCCTTCAATGCACCAACAAAGGTTCGAGCATTCGGTCGGACACCTTGCTGGTGCATCTGTGTATACAATCCCAAAGCCACCACACAATCTTCTTGCTCCGCATACCCCAGGATCATGGTATTCCACGTAACTACATCACGACGAGGCAATTCATCAAAGACACGCCTTGCATCCTCCATGCTTCCACATTTCCCGTACATATCCACCAAGACGTTTCCCACGTATACATCCGACTCTACTCCAGCCTTTACTGCTTGGGAGTGGATGGCCCGACCTTTCGTCAGGGACCCTATATGAGCAAATTTCCCATCACCTTGCTTCCCATCTTCTGATGCTGCCAGGCTACTGCAAGCCTTCAAACTGCCAACAAAGGTTCGGGCATTCTGTTGGACACTTTCCTGCTGCATCTTTGCATGCAATGTCAAGGCCAGCGCACCCTCTTCTTGCTCGGCATACCCCAGGATCATAGAATTCCACGTAACCACATCACGATAACGCAGATCATCAAACACACGCCGTGCATCCTCCATGCTCCCGTATTTCGCATACATATGCACCAAGGTGGTTCCAACGAATACATCAGAGTCAAAGCCACTCTTCACTACTTGGGAATGGATGACTCTACCTTTCGGCAGGCACCTTCTTTTCACATAATTTCCAGCAACTTGCTTCCCAACTTCCAACGCTGCCAGGCTACTGCAAGCCTTTAATGCGGCAACTAAGGTTCGAGTGTCCGGTTGGACACCTTCCTCGTACATTCGAGCATACAGCTCCAAAGCCCGCGCACCCTCCTCCAGCTTAGCATGCCCAAAGATTACAATGTTCCAGGACGCAACATTGCGCTCTGGCATGCTATCAAAAACACGGCCAGCATCGACCAGGTTGCCACGCTTCACATGCGAATGCATCAGATTATTTGCTTCTCTCAGCGGAAATTCAGTGGAACACTCCTGAGTGAGGCCATGAAGATCCTTCCCCTGCTGCAGGGGAGGCAACCTTTTGTGGGCATGATCTCTATGTTTGCCAGCACCAACAAAGGGATGGGGATGACTGGAAAGGGGCAGCCGAACCTCAGAGCCCATGATAAAGGAAAGCGCAATAGATTGCTAATGGTTATTAGTGCTGGGAAAGGAGTCGATTTATAACTTGTGCAAATTCCAAGCGATGTAGTCCAAACGCTGCTCGCGATTACCGCTAGACTTTGCGCAAATTCTTTTCATCACCTGCTTGACACAATGTAAGGCAGCAGGAGGACAGTAAGGAGCTAGAAATTCATACGCGAATTGAGCAGGTTCGTAAAACCCATTCTATACGTAGTATTTTCACATTGTTGGCCTGCCGACGATGAAAAAGCACCAAAGAAAAAAGGTGCAATCGATCCACCTTCGTTCTCACAAATCACATTTCTCTGAAAATCACCCTCGTTCCAGCGACGACGAGGGTTCCAAGAAGGGTTGAGGGCAGGGGGTGCTTCCAAGAGGGCCATTCACACTAGTAAGACTAAGAGCGCCTCCCCGCACTAGCTAGTAGTCTAGTTGTTGGAGATGCTCGCTCTCTGGCAGTCATACTCCACCCCATAGTCTATGAAATGTAGGATTCTTGGACGCTCGAAGTAAAGATCCTCTCCAAAAGCTTTCCATTGGTAGAAAGGGTGCGCAGGTTGCAAGTTCATGCACGGGGAGCCCGTAATTTTGCCCCAGCTACACATGGGGCCTTAATTGATGTTGAAGCCAAAACGCTTGACACAGTAGCCCCCTCCATCTCCAGCAGCGCCGGAGGAGCTGCCCTAAGGCTGGGTTCACACCACTCGAAGACTAAGGTTGGGTTTGTACCCCTCTAATGCCCAACTTGCAACAGGGACGTCCAAGTGATGTGGCCCCCTTTGCGCAAAAAAAAAGTGATGTGGCCCAAAAACCATCCAAGGGCTGGACACCCATAAGAACACCAATGACAGGCCAATGCAGCGTGCAAGATCCCTTAACCACCAATAATTAGTCTACATCAGGAGCGGTCTCTCGATTGCCGTGAACTTGCAACAACATCGATAAACTCCTCCATTGAACTCCCGTGGTGGCCACATAGGGGCATTCATTGAATTGGCAAAAGGCCATTCCAACCTTTTGCACGTGTGTATGTTTGTCTAGCAACCCCCGACATCAATTAGATATGTAGCAATTACAGAGTTTCATTCCAAGCTTCTGCCAATAGTTAGTCGATTTTGATGCTAGACGTCCATCTCGTCTGAATGTGCAAGCATGATAGCATTCCTCCAATCAAAGGTTTGGTTGCCGATCGGTGTGAACCCGGTCTAAGAAGGAGCAAGCAACAAGGTACGCAGGCCCTGCCAAGTCACCCTCAACAGGACAAACCATCTCTAAAATATCCACCTAACATAAGGCCTGGTGACCTAGCCAAGTGGTCAAAACAATTGCATGTGTTTGGGGGTGTGCGTGAGCTTGACTCGACTGTGGACCTTGATCCAACTACCTAACACTCAGGGCAACCTGCCCGTCTCGATAGATCATGAAGCGTGGTGAGCGGGGTGGGTTTTTAAAAAAATAAATCCATTAATGTATCCAAATCAACTGACCAATAAGAGAAGTCTACCATTATTTCGCAAAAAACCTGCAAACTATATATAATGAAGCTGCAACATTTCATTTTCACCTGAAAAAAATATTTTCTCAATTTTATAAAACCTTCAAAATTTTAGGCAATTTGATTGTATTTTAGCTTAAAAATTTGCAAACTCTTAAGGGAAAACTTCAAAATCTTGATACCCCAAGTTTTGTGATTTGTTGAGAAAAATGGTTTCTACGAACACTAACGGACAAACGTGAGAATGGTCTTAGGTTTATTAAAGAGAGGGAGCATGGAGTAGTTGGAAGCTTGAAGCAAGTAAATCCAGGAAGCTGCGGCACTTGTGAAGGAGCCTAAGCCATGAGAGTGGGTTCCTCCACTGTTCACACTGATATCGTGGGCTGTTATTATTGACCCTCCAAAAATAACATCAAACATAATATAGTTATTCTCTTGTTTTTCAATTTTCATATCAAATTTCTCTAAAAAATATACCCAAAACCAAAAAACTAATTGTCCTTAAGGCACTGGCCAAAAAGTCGAGCAGAGCCACTATTCCAGTTAAAGAGCCAGTATTCCAGTTGCAAGTACTAGAAAAAGATGTCACTTATCTACAAAAGAAAGGACGAAGGGAAGCAAAAGTGGAAGAAGAAGACGAGAATGCACAAAACGAGCAAGATGAAATGACCTCAAGGACAAACACTGAATCTTTGTCTTAATGAGGTGGTCATAGATGATGACCCAAGATATATTTAGGAACATAGGGTCTACCCTATGCATGGCCCCTTTGTGGAAGAGTCGGCCTCTACACATCTCCCTCATTTGAATAGAGGCTAGAACGAGTGCAAGAAGACATGTGAGGATAGAGCATAAACAAAGTTGAGGCGAGTGTTGACCCATGGTTGATAGGTGATAGGTCATTATGACTCGGGTTGCCCTAGCTTAGATCAAGACCATGTAGGTGATCTGGAACACCAGTGCATAGTCAGTGCATCTCCAAGCTTCTTGGAATGACAAAAGGTTAGGAGATAATATGGGCCAACCATTAGGAGTAGCCTAGCATAAGAATGGAAATAAGTTAGAAGGTTTACCTCAACCGCTTAAGTTCCAATAGAGTGCCTTAGTATATAAATAGAATGTGAGTTGTAATGGGCTATGTCCCAGATTAGATCTAGTTTTGTTGCGATAGGCTATGTGGATTGAGTTAGAGATGTGCTCATAGGGTCTGGTGTCTCAAGCCAAGGCAAGCAAGAGTGAGTGTGTCAATCGTGTGTTTTGGCGCTGTGGCCGTGAGCCATTTGTGTTGAGACACATTGCAAATGTACAAGTATATTTTCATACTAATTGTATGAAAATATACTTGTATAATGTACAAGAGTTATTCACCCATCCTCATACGATTTTCTCACACATCACAAACCTAGATTGGTAGTATTTAGTTGTTGGCATCTGATTTAGCACCCGAGCAATTAGGAATCCTAGCAAAGAGACCTTAGGATTGTAACAAAGAGCATCTTCTTGTTGAGGCGAGCACTTACCTACACCGAGTTGGACATAGGGTTATAGTCAACCTTGGGTGAGAGAAAAAGGCCATCAAGACATAGTCGAGGTTGTGGTGGCAGAGATGGTCAAGGATATGGCCATAATTCAAGTATAGGTAAGTTTATTCCTAGAGGCAGGGGGGGAGCACCACTCCATGGCAAAAGTAGAGGTTGCATAGGGCTCGCACAATAGGATGTGTAGTGTTATGTGGCACGTATGGACATGTCTAGTGTGACCACTATCATTAGCCTCGCTATGGTCACAGAGGCCGAGGTGGTCGCCATCAATATTGGAAAGTATGAAAGCTATGACATAGGACATAGGGATCCACCTTATGGTAGAGGACTAAGAGGACATTTATTTGCTATGTAGCATGTGATATGGAGCATGTCATAACCACCAAGTTATGAAGATTGGTTCATAAATTTAGGGGCTACTAATCATATGGCACACCATGAGGACTAGCTCAAGCATAAGTAGCCTATGCTAAGTGGTGAATTTGTAGCCACAAGAGATGATACTATGCACTCTATTACACATGTCAAGGTTAGAGGAGCTTGCTTTTATGTCACATGTGTATCTGATCATACCTGCATGACATGGTTTAATTTCTCAAGTAGGTGAATTTTTTGACAGATTCTGAGTTTTGTAGCATTGCAAAGACAAAAATTGGCACTTATGTGAAATTTTGGTAGTCCGATAATGGTGGGATGTACATGTCGAAAGAGTTTGATGACTATTTGAAATAAAATGGCATAGGTAGATAGCTTACATGCAACTATGCACCATTATAGAAGAATCCAATTCCTAAGAGGAAAAATAGATTGCTTGGGCAAATGTGGCTAGACCACTTATGAATCAAATGAACATGTCTTTGCATTATATAGCTAAAGTAGTGCACATTATCAATAGGACTCCCAACACAATCCTACATGACATGTCACCGTATGAGAGCATGTATGGCAAGAAGCCAATGGTGTCATGCATTGAGGTGTTACCATGCTTGGATGCATACGTTATGTACATGTGCATGATGAGATGAGAAGAAAAATGGATTCAAAATCTATTAAGTGCACCTTCCTTGCATACCCAGTGGAAAAGAAGGAATACAAATGCTATGATCTAGTGAATAAAAAAATTTATGTGAGTAGTTCTAGAATTTATGAGTAAGAAAAGAAGGAATACAAATGCTATGATCTAGTGAACAAGATTTATGTGAGTAGTTCTAAAATTCAGTGAGTTTGAATCTTGGTATCGCCTCAAAATATTGAAATTAAGGATGCATATGCAAAAAACCAGCCATATCAGCATATGAACATGCAAGAAGAGCATGCACGTAGTGGCCGATAGCATGTTGAGGATGTCATAGGACTGTTGAGCATTCTAAGAGTATGAGGAGTCTAGTCCCATCGAGTGGAAGGTTGCGTGAAGCCCAAAAGTGGGCTGCAACAGGAATGGGAAGAAACCAATAGTGTCTGAAAGTTTTGGTGATTAACATATGGATGAAGAGAATGATATTTCGGCCATGAAAACATCGAGAATTAAGAACGTGCCAAGTATGTGCGTTTGCATGTGATAGATAAGATTCATGTGAAAAGTGGTGAGATGCACTAAGAATATATTCAAGGGTGAAGCACCCAGTGGAAGGTTGACATACAACAGATACATGCATATGCATTACGCATACATGAAATCTAGAGTGCAACATGTAGAGCCAAGTAGCTTCCAAGAAGCCATGGATGCAAAGATGGATACTCTCATGAAAAATGAGACATGGGATTTGGTAAGATTCTTTGTTTTGGTTTATCTTTTTGAATCAT
The DNA here is from genome assembly GCF_047967505.1 of Dipteris shenzhenensis. Classification (NCBI taxonomy): domain Eukaryota; kingdom Viridiplantae; phylum Streptophyta; class Polypodiopsida; order Gleicheniales; family Dipteridaceae; genus Dipteris; species Dipteris shenzhenensis. The sequence goes on from NC_141613.1 coordinate 33,578,023, forward strand.
ATGGAGTTGCTACTTCCATGTTTTCTTTTTGTTTGCACTTTAGCGGATGTTGGATTCAACCTTCTTTCTCTCAAATTTTGGTATTACTCTTATAGATGCTACCACCCCTTTATACCTTGCTACTAGCACGACCACACTAGTACTGCTATAATGGAGAGAGACTATTTTACTTTGAGAGATGTTGATGCAAGGGCATTGTTGATATCTAACGAAGGGAATTCTACTCTATGGATAGCTACCATATGACAATATACGCCTTCACTTGTTTCGTATTATCTTCTTGAACCATAGTGAGTTGCTACTTCCATGTTTCCTTTATTTGCACTTTAGCCGATGTTGGATTCAATCTTCTTTCTCTCAAATTTTTGTATTTCTCTTATACATGATACCACCCCTTTATACCTTGCTAGCACTACCATGTACTTTAAGAGATGTTGATGCAAGGGAATTGTTGATATCTAATGAAGGGAAGTCTACACTATGGATAGCTACCTTAGAACAGTAAACTCTGTTGACTATTTCATATTATCGTCTTGAACCATAGTGATTTATTGCTTCCATATTGCACTTCTGTTTGCACTTTAGCCTAGTTGTCTTCAACCTTCTTTCTCTCAAATTTTTGTATTGTTCTTACATGTGCTACCATACCTTTATACCTTTCTAGCACTACCATGCTATTACTATTGTAATGGAGAGACATTACTCTACTTTAAGAGATGTTTATGCAAGGGAATTGTTTATATCTCATGAAGGGAAGTCTACACTATGAACATATAGCTTCAGACAATAAGTTTATTTCTTGTGAGCACTGAGTGGTATCTCGATTGCAGAAATAGTTAGATTCAAAGCATTCAGGCTGTCTATGTTTGTCATTGTTTTGTGTCATTTGAAAATTTTCAAATATGGAGGGATATAAGAGATGCATTGGTGGAGAAATAGAGGATGATCTACTTGTGGCAATTGCATTGTGAAAACCATTCATATGCATGAGCACATCTTGAGGTGTCTTGGAGTAGTGGACAAGGACCACTAAGAAAATGTAATCTCATTGCAAGGAAACAATATTCCACTTATCCTGGAAATGGAAAATGTATTTGACACTATGCTTCTTTTAGTAAATCCCAAACTAACCACCGCACATGTTTTTGTAAATACCAAATGATAAATATCACGCTTGTTTTTAGTATATCCCAAACAACCATCACACTAGTTTTATTAAATCCCATAACTAATCCCCAAAACCTCAAACCCTAAATGAATGAATTGTATGCCATTCATCTTGTAATGCTCACAAAATATTATGATCACATATTATTGAAACTAAGAATAAACCAACTGTCTTTCCAGAGACATTTAAGCATTCACATGGAAGCAGGTCGACACAAAATCAGGTATTATGAGCACCATAGATCATGGATGATGGCAATCCAAGAAAGTCCACAAGTCCAAGAAATGCCTTCAGGATTTTAACTCCTCCTTTTCCTTGGGGTCCTCTTCATCCTAGTATTGGCACTCTATACAACTTCACACAGCCATCATGTCTTGCCAAAAGAAACCTACATCATGAGCTTGACAAGTACCTTAAAGGAGCAGGAAAAGTGATAGCCACGGAAACTCATATTCACCATCTTTGCTGACTCCGAGTCATACAACCAATTGCAAAGCATTTCCTCCTTGTAATAGCTATTATCCTCCCACTTCTCCAGGTGTGGTTCTGTGAGGAGAGGTCATCCACAATGTCCTGAGATAGAACATGATCTTTCCAAAGTCTTTTGGGTATGCCATAGATTTGCAGTAGGCGGATCATTCTATAGAGTTTTGGGGCTAGATTTTAGAATGGGATCTTAGTTGTGTTTGCACTACATTTATATGGGGAGAGAGTTCATTGAGCCTGGCTTTCTCCTTCTTCTTTTATCGTAGACCTGACATGTCCACCTCTCATCATTCGGCACTTAAATAGAGAGAGACATTGAGCCCGGCCTTCTCATTCTTCTTTCATACAATTTGACATGTCCACCTTTCATCATTCAGCTGAGGTGGGTAGTCTTCTCTGTCAACATGTTGGGAACTATAGCAAAGATATGCAAAGATGATGTGTGAACAACTCAATGTAATCAAAATCTTTTGTCCCACATTATCATCCTTGGCCTGTCAAAGGACACTATCTAGTCACATAGTTGAGAAAACATCATTTCAATCACTTTGGAAATATTTTAATATTGCATATATATACATGTACATATATTATTAATGTATATATATATCTTAACAACTGCACTTACATTGAGAAATATAAAATCCCGTAACTAATCCACAAATCCACAATTACTAAACGAATCAATTGTATGCCATTCATCTTGTAATAATAATAATAATAGAAGCAAACCACTACGCTAGTGGCAGTTACTATCCTAGTGTGCAACCAACCATCATGCTAGTGGCAATTAAGTTAATATCCTAGTAATGATAGAAGAAAACCACCGTTCTAGTGACAGTTAATATCCTAGTGTGCAACCAACCAGTGCTATTATACTAGAACGAATTAAATTGTTCCAAAGTGTTATCTCAAAATGGATAGATTCCCAAGCAAAATTTGGAGAGCATGAATAATTCAGCTGATTATATACATATTACACAGATTACATCTCAAAGACTCCTTTCCTTCAAGGGGCTGGTTCCACAATTCTTTGATCAGGTCTTCTTTTTTAGCTCCTTGATTGCAGGCTCGTCCCTCCTTACTCCTTTCTTGAAGGGGGCTTGTTCCTCCCTTCAGGGGCTGGTTCCACATTGCTTTGAGCAAGTCACCTTTTGGAGCTCCCTGATTGTAGGCTTGGCCCTCCTTGCTTGGGCCGATTCTTTACTTTAGGGGCCCAGCCCCTCCCTTCATGTCGTTTCCTCTTTCCTTGCCTTTGAGTTCCCTGGTTGCAGGCTCGGCCCTTCTTGCTCCCTTCCTAAAGAGGGATGGTTCCTCCCTTCAAGCTCCTTTTCTTCGCAGCAGAGTCAGGCTTGGGATTCTTCAATTTAAGCTCTTTGTCGGGGGCTTGGGATTCTTCAATTTAAGCTCTTTGTCTTTTGCAAATTTTCCACAAATAGCAAATTGAGCTACAGCATTGACTTTCTCGTCATAGATAGCTGTAGCAGCAGGCAAGCACATTTGATCTATCCATGACCTAGGCAATGACAAATGACATACTTTACATATAAGCTTGCATGCACAAATACCCCAAAGAAAAAAACAACAAGATCTCGTATGCAAGAGAGAAAAGCAGATAGTATGGAGAATCAAAAATTTGATTACTGTAAAACTGATACAATAGATGGCGTTGCCTCCCAGCCGTGTGCTCCTGTGTGAGAAGCTTTGATGGCATGCTGGAAACAGTAGAGGACGGAGGCTAGATGCTAAGGAATCAGGGTTGCTGTAGCCAGTGATGATGATGGGCTTCACGGGCTTGCGCTTATATAGCCACCAGTCATAGTTGATTAGACCCAATTGGGTGATCGACCTAGTCTGATGCACAGGGTGTTAGCACCCAAGCCATTGGATCATGCAATCGTTTATGCCTGGGGTATGGTAGACCATGCATTTTAGGCCCTACTGCATAATAGGATAGGCATCTTATTTAACTACTACATCCATAATTCTGATTTAACTACTACAGCCATAAATACCACAGTTTGGCTTTGTACATGAAGAATTTGCTTCTTGATTCTTTCCTCCCTCAACCTAAGGCCAAGGATTTTCTCCTTCATCTCCTCCACTCTTTGCTCACTCCATGCAATAGCATCATCTGATTGAAGTTGCTTAAATTACTCAATAGCATCAACATTAGCCGTTTCCAAGACTTCCACTCTAGTTGGGAAATCTCTCATGATGACAAATTGGTTTTCAAAACTTTTGAAAGCCACTTCAAGCTCGTGCATAACCCTATCGTAATCTTGTTGCAAGGTCTTGTAGCTTAATCTTTGAACTTGCAAAACTGTCTCTAGATAACAACCCCCACTGTGGCTGTCTGCTGCAAGTTGCTCCATCGCGATTGCTCTTTGGATCCTTTCTAGCTCGGAGAGCTGCCTCATTGTCTATCCACCGTGGCTGCTCTCTACCCCATCCTTCCTGGCCTTGAAGCTCTCTTGCAGCTCTTGCATGACCGCTCTAGTTTTTTGCATTCTCCCTTTTCAATTCCTCCATCATCTGGTCTTTTTCAATGTTCAATATGTTTTGCATGTTCTAGAGCCATTTGTAAAGAGCCTCCTTTTTAGGTCTCTGATCTTCAAGATTCTTTCACATCATTGCTAGATTCTTCTCCGTGATGTCCCCAACCATTCTAATGCCTTTAATCCTATCCCAAAGTTCCTTGATGCACTTCTTTGGTTATCTTTAACTATCAGATTTTAGCTACTGGGCTACTTAAGACATTAGATTAGTCCTATTTCATTGCTTCATCCACCTCGTGTATTAAGCGAGCCGTAAAATTTCATTGTATTTTCAAAAAAAGTAAAATTCTTGTAGGCATTTCTTGGACTTGTGGACTTTCTCGGACTGCCATCATCCATGATCTATGATTCTCGTAATACCTAATTTTGTGTCGACCTCCTTCCATGTTAATACTTAAATGTCTCTAGAAAGACGGTTGGTTTATTCTTAGTGTCAATAATATGTGAGCGTAATATTTTTTGAGCATATATGAATTATCTCAGGTCTGCCCGAGTATACTGTTAACCGATCTTATTTTAGTCAACCAAAGTAAACTCAAATAGATCTCAATTTTATACATGACTCCCAAGACTATCTTATCAACCTCTCTGTAGTAAGCATCTCCCAACTCTTTAGGCTAGCCTAATGCACTATCATAGACCGAATTACACACTCAGACCACCAACTGATTGCTCCTACCAACTTGTATGCCCATAGTAACTGCTCCTTTCACTTGGGGTCCTCTTCATCTTGTCAAGCTCCTCTTCATCCTAGTATTGGTGCTCTATACAACTTTGCAAAGCCATCATGTCCTACAAAAAAAAACCTATATCATGAGCTTGAAAGGTACCCTAAAGGAGCATGAAAAATGATAGATAGGAAAATTAATATTCACCATCCTTGCCGACTCCAAGTCATATAGCCAATTGCGAGCATGTCATCCTTGTAGCTATTATCCTCTCTCTTCTCCAGGCCTAATTCTACAAGGATGTAATCCAACATTGTTCTCAAATAGAACATGAGCATTCCAAAGTCTTTTGGGTATGCCATAGATTTGCAGTAGGTGGATTGGTCTACAGAGTTTTTAGGCTAGATTTCAGAATCAACACACTTTAAAATTTTTGGACTCTCTCTCCTGGTTTGGACTTTTTTTTGGAGCATATCCTCTCCACTCAACTTCACTTAGTGAGCTAAAAAAGGTTTTTTTAGAGCACTAAATGGGTCACTTATATACAAATATGGCCTTATTGATGGGATATCTCAAGGTGTATGCCCCAGGCACACCTTGATTTCTATGTGTGTGTGCTAGAGGCACAATTAGGTGCCCATAAGCACTGTTAGGTGGTGGTAGAAGCCACATAGGATGATTGAGAGAATCTAGGAGCAGATTGAGGAGATGATTGTGGAGCTCAGAGGTCATCAGTGATGTCAGTGATCATGTAAGAGGTGCCTACTTAAGGACCTCACCTTTCTTCATTCTATAAGCAAGAATTCTCAGTTTGTGTTCACTCCATGCTTTCCTTTCAGTTTTCCAACATGGTATCAGAGCACTTTGATCCTCCTTGAGCCCACTTGTGCCACATCATCTTCTTCTTCTCCATCTTCTTCTTCTTCATCTTCACCATTTCTTCCCTTTCTTCCCAAATCTTGCTAAAGCTTGTTCTCCCTCAGTTCTCCACCATTATCCAAGCCCTTCCTGCTGGAGATACCCCTTGTTTGGGCAAACTTCGACCTGTAAGAAATTGAAGAAAAAACGTCTCTGCTGGTTGCCATTCTCCAAACACAGCGCATTTTTTTGTCATTCTTCTGTTGCAAAATACTCCCTACCTGCTGCACCATTGCTCGAGCCCTCTTAGGAGTAGATGGGCGACCTCAAGACGAACATTTTGAGTCACTTTGCAGCCCATTTGGTTCAATAACGAAGGAGAAAACGTCAAAACATAGGTTCACCCTGTAGCAACTCCCCCAGGCAAAACAACGCGCCATTTCGCCCAACCTCTGTGTTGGATCTTCTCTAGTATATGAGCTTTCTTTTGCCTTAGAAAGCCTTATTTTCTTTGCTTTGAAGAGTGAGATACAAGCCCTCCAAGTTCAGGCCTCTGTTTTGGACAGTTTTGACAAGGTTATGAGTTTGATGCTACATTAGATGCTACTTTAGCAATTCTGAGGTTTTAAAGTTTTAAAAAGCATTAGTACAACTGTGGCTACAACTCTCTTTTAAGTTGCTATACCTGGATTTGCTTGGAATACTTTCATTTAGTCACCTCTATGAAGCATGCAAGTGAAAGCATTATTGATTTGTAGTATGGATTTTGGTTACAGGCTTTTGCTACTCTAAATGCTTGTATTTTGAAGCTCTTCAACTCTTTCTAGCCTTGTAAGAGAGTAGACACTGCCCATTCTGAGTAGACCCTCTCATGGCTACCATCTTGAATATGGATAAGTTCAATGGTAAGGGCTTTCACACATGGCAGATGAAGGTTAAGTTTGCATTGATGAGGGAAAACCTCTGGGGGCTTGTCAAATCGGCTTCAACTTCTTCTTCAACAGCCTCCAATGCTGGAGAATCCTCAGCTCCGACATGCCCAGCAAGAGATCCTACTAGAGAGGAGAAAGCCTATGGCATCATTGCTTTTACCTTAGGAGATGACTATATTCATCACATCTCTGATTTGGAGTCTCCTTCAGAAGCTTGGCAGAAGCTTGACATTATTTTTGGTGCTAGCTCTCACATCTCAAAATTATCACTTAAGATTGCTTTCTTTGAATTGAAGATGGTTAGTGGCACTCCTTTGGCTGCCCATGTCAATTACATGCGGAGTCTCAGGACTCAACTTGCTTCTATTAACTCTCCAATCACTACAGATGATGCAATTGCAGTGTTGCTCAAGAGTATGCCTGAAGATTATGATCATGTTGTTACCACTTTGAAAAATCTTCCTAGTCCTAATCTATTTCTGCTCTTCAAGAAGAAGAAAGGCACATGGAACTCCGGAAAGGCAATGACACAGCCTATGCCATAAAAATCCAGAAGGGCAAGTTTTCACCTTGCAATCATTGTGGGAAGACTAATCACCTCTCAAAAGACTGCTTCAAGATCAATCCATGCAAACATTGTGGCAAAAACAATCATCATGAAAAGTTTTGTAGAGCCAAAAAGCAAGCAACTTCAAAGTCAGAAAATGCCAATCTACTCTCAGTTGATGTGCCTCCACAAGATGAGGCATCCTATGAAGATTATGCTTTTTGAATCATCTCCATGTATGCTCTAGATCTCTCTTTTTGTTGAGTCAAGGTACTTAGCCTGGATAGTCCTCCAAAATGAATGAAATAAACTATTGTGTGTTTTGTAAACACCTCTGGTCACCATATGATGTAGGCCATGTGTATGTGTTTTGCTCCATGGTACCTCCTGCAAACATTGTGTGCATGTACATGCAGGGGAGATAACCATTGGAAGGTCTTTTTTATCCCTTTTGTTTACTTCACACCCTTGGGAACCCCTTGCTAGCATGAGAACCTAGCCATAGATTTATCCTTGACCACCATGAGATGGCATGAGAAACTATGAGATTAGATATATCCTTGACATAGCCTGAGGCATTCCCTTGAGGGGGGGTATGATGGGATATCTCAAGGTGTATGCCCCAGGCAAACCTTGATTTCTATGTGTGTGTGCTAGAGGCACAGTTAGGTGCCCATAAGCACTATTAGGTGGTGGTAGAAGCCACATAGGATGATTGAGAGAATCTAGCAGCAGATTGAGGAGATGATTGTGGAGCTCAGAGGTCATCAATGATGTCAGTGATCATGTAAGATGTGCCTACTTAAGGACCTCACCTTTCTTCATTCTATAAGCAAGAATTCTCAATTTGTGTTCACTCCATGCTTTCCTTTCAGTTTTCCAACACTTATTAAGCTAAAAAATCAAGTGGTGACCTCTAATTTAAAAAAAAAAGGCTCAATAAAGCTATAATTCCCAAACTTGTGCATGGTGCCCCCATCCAATAACTATAATAATAATAATAGTAGTCTCCTAACTCTAGTTCAATTTTAACACTATGCTGATAAAGTGAAAATATGACACCATATGAAAAGAGTTTGTTGAATTCACATATAAGTGGTGTATAGATACATCATTTTTTTGAAAAAAAAGAGTTTGTTGACTTCAATATATAAGTGGTGTATAGATACACCCTTTTTTTTAAAAACAAAGTATACAATACATTATCTTATTGGTGGTGTATAGATACACCATTTGTATAGAAAAAAGCATACAAAACATTATCTTATGCATTTGAATCTTGTTCAGAGTCATCAGATTCATGTAATGTATTTGCACTTGATGGGTCAAGTCTTGCCAAATGATGTTTAATATGGACATGACTTGGATCAGGGATTGTGATACATTTTTCAACATTGTATCCATGCTTCTTTTTAAAAGTTCGTGTCCTCAATTTCCAGGAATGAATAATGCTACTGACTTCCACCTCTGTTAATCCCTCATTATTTTCAGCATCCCTCATAGAGTTGTTTTATTGTATATCTTCTCGAGAGATTTTTCAATGGCTTTGGTTCATACCATAAAGCTGTGAACGTTATAGGAGTTCCCTTGTCATCCCTTTCCATCTTAGCAACCTTTGCAACCCATATTGGGCCACCTTGGTCATCCAACTTTGAACCTGGATCAGATGCCCAAACTGCAACAAATAGACCCTCTTCAATCTCATGAGATGGTATAAACTCTGGTAAGGGTTTGCCTCCCTTCCTGCCACAATATTTTTGAGGTAAAAGGCATTCCTCTGCTTCCTCCATATCTACTGACGTATTTATATCCAAAGGAAAACTTGGTAACCTAGCTTGTTCCAGCAAAAAGGATTCATAGTATTCAATGCTCATTAAGTTTTTTTGTCTTTCTAAAGATTGGATAAGTGCTTCAGTTGATTTAATTGTCTCCAAATTCTTAGTTGATTTCTCAGGATATTTTTGCATCATACTTTGAAGATGTTTAATGAAAGCTTTCAAGCCTTTCATTTCATCTATGTCAAGTGATTTGTTTTTTGCAAGAACAAATCATTGTAATAAAGCATATGACTCACTCCATAAATGATCTCCATCTACTGAGTAGTGCTTCCATTGCATCATTGGAATATTGTTATGCATGTGAAACCGAAAGTAGTGTGGATTTGTGTGTCCTATTAGGGCATCATCTCCTGCTTGTAAATGTGGCTCTATGAATGCTCTCCAATCTACCATCCTCTTTAAGATAGCCACTTCTGATTCTTCCTTGTGAGACCCTCCAATTTTTTTCCCAATTTAAAATAGCATATCCTCCATTGTCAAAACATCCATTGACTTCAACTCACCAGAGATAACACTGAAGATTTGATCTATGTCTTCGTGTGTATGGCCAACAAGAAGAAAGCCAACTTCTACTTCTTCAAATATTGTCAAACCAACCAGCATAGAGCATAAAGCAAATATATATTTATTCTTGTTCTCTCTCCAACAATTATCAGCTTGTATTCACAACGTGTGAGGTAAACATCCACGAGCATCTCTAACCTTTCTTATTGCTTTCATGATTGATGTAACAACCTAGTTACTATCATGGTCATGCAAACTATCAATCCATACATCACAAAAGATTTGGTATCCATGTACTAATACTCCACACAAGTGTTTTTTTAGTCCATGTTTGCCCTCACATGTGAAATAGCTTCCTCTCTCCAAGAAGCATGCAACTTTCAAGCATCCTGCACATGACGTAAATGGATTGATCGCCATTTAATATATCTTCCTTGTTGCTACTCACATTTACTATGTTCAATGGCATTTTTTAATTCATCATATGTCTTAAATTTTGACATCCATTGCTTTGATGGTGTCTTGACATGGCAAAAATTTCTACACCAAATTTTGTACTGGGTTGACCGTGAAATCATGCTCTCGTCTCTGTCTTGTAAAGTTTTATTGATAGTTTTTAGGACGACCTTCTTTGTCATTCCCAAAGGAAGATGTTGTTGACATTCGACATGTCCTTCTAGCATTGTTTGTTGAAGATGAGGCTGTGGTAATGCATGGTCTTTGAGAATTTGCTTTAATGTTGCGGTTGCATTTATAGTGCTTCCATGGCATTTAAGCTTATACGTATTTCCGTGAATTGTATGAATGAATTTTTCTTTCACCTCTGCCCACATGGTCCAGTATGTGCCATGTGATAGTCCAGTTAACCATTGATATCCTCGATTGCAAATGGGTCTCCCATTAACCATGGGTTTCAATCTAGGTTTACAGTGACTTGTGCTCAAATCTTGATCAGTGCCTTGATGAAGAAAGCATGAAAACTCTTGAAGAAGATAGTTATGTCTATTAGACGCTGTCTTACTCCAAATACCAAGGCGTATGGCTACACAATCATCTTTCCCAACTTTTCTAATGCAAAGTCTCTTGCAACAAACTCGCATAAGCATCCTTTCTATATTCTCCTCGAATAACATTACATGTCTCTTTGGTTCTGGAATTGATGCCATGATTCTTCGCCTCTTCACACTCACATACTTTCCTTTTGTAAATAGCGTCTTACATTTTCCAGTTGTAAGACCATCAAACCTCGAATCCATTTCCCTTGAATCTTCATCTCTATAATCAAATGCTATGTGGGCTTGAGAATTATTTGATGCCTTATAATATCTTGGAAATGGCAATTTGGAAGACATGTTCATTGATGTCAATTTGTTGCCAATGCCTCTTGAATTTTGTGGTTGAACTCTTTCTCCTTCGTAACTCAAGATTCTCCCATCTATATTCTCTAGCATGCTAGCAAACAACAATATTATGAACAACATGACAAGTCTCAGATTCTCTACCCCCTTTTCCCTGCATTTGAGTGGTAACATCATGATCATTGTCACTAATATTACCAATTCCTATTATTGCATCACTTATCCCATCACTTTCTCAACACATATCGAGTAAGCATGTTTGAGTCACTTGCAACACAAGACAAGTCTTCTATACCAGTGAGCCTGTTCGAGTCACTTGCAACACAGGACAAGTCTTCTATACCAGTGAGCCTGTTCGAGTCACTTGCAACACAAGACAAGTCTTCAATACCAGTAAGTATATTTGAGTCACTTGCAACAAAAGAAACCTTTTTTGCATCAACATCTGTTACTATAATGTCCTCAATACCTGTGAGCATGCCATTACGATACTCTTCATCACTACTGTAGCTTCTTATCAATTTGGATCCCATTTGTGTTATAGTCCTTTTCTTCGGATTTATGATTATGGTTTGAGGGTTTAGGGTTTAAGGTTTAGGATTTAGGGTTTAGGATCTAGGGTTTAGGGTTAAGGATTTAGGATTTAGCATTTAGGGTTTAGGGTTTATGATTATTGTTTTAGGATTTAGGATTTAGGGTTTAGGGTTTAGTATATAACGTCATGAGCTTAGAGTCTAGAATCCAGGGTTTAGGATTTGAAAATTAGGTTTTAGAATTTAAGGTATAGGGGTTAGGGTTTAAGGTTTAGGGTTTAGGGATTAGAATTGTTATATAAGTTTCAGAGCTTAGATTGTATAACCTAAGATTTAGGGAACTTTAGGATTTAAGATTTAGGGTGTAAGATTTAAGGTATATAGACTATATAAAATATGCATTCCAAAGTATTTCGTTTAGATATATATAGACTATATATTATATGCTTTGCAAAGTGTTTTGTTTATATCCAATACTAGGTATGATCCTTTGTAAGGATTTACTTTAAGTAATTATAAGACCTAGTCAAAGTATCCTACTGATTAGGGACAAGCACATAGGCTAAAAGCACAGCGATTCATATTTTTTGACATTCATGCTGCATCGTGTATCAGAAGAAATGAAGAAGTACGTGATAAGAAATATTAAGAAGAAATATGTATTCCATATCATGGATATCTGGTGGTTGCCAATGTAGAAAAATGGTGTCCCAATGGATTCAATGATACTATAGTTTTGTGCAAAACCTTAAACAAAGTTTAAGGCTTTTGCAAAGTATTACATATTGTAACAAAGATAATCAAGTATACTAAACCTCTTCCAAATTCTATGGTTTTAAATACCTACCTTACAATACATTCTCTAATTCTTGATTCTTTGACTAACAAAAGTATTATACACATGGAAGAAAAGCATACATGCTAAAAGCACGTGTGTAAATTTTAATATTTTCTTATTTTTTAAATTAATTCAATTATTTGATTGACTACCTTTTTAAAATTTAAAGATTATTAGTATATAATATACATAAATTTAAATGTTATTAATGTATAATATTAATAATTTATATATTTATTTAAATTTATACAATAATTACATTATATTTATATTAGTTTTTAAGTTAATAAAGTATATTTTTTGTTGAAACTAAAATTTAATATCTAGTTAATAGCAGAAAGAATATTGTAGAGAATTTTCATATTAACAACTAGCTTACAAATACATTCACTAATTCTTCATTATTTGAAGAATAAGTATTATATAAAATACATATGCTAGAAGACCTCCTTTTCAAAAATATTTTCATTGTTATATTTATTTAATTAATGCATTTTTTTACTAACTATATTTATGAATTTTTAAGGTTATTAGTATGTAAAGTATATAATTTTAAATGTTATTAACATATAATATTAATAATTTATATTTATATAATATTTATATAATATTTATATTAATTTATAGATTAACAATATATATTTCTAGCAAAATTATATTTTAACATTAGTTCATAAAAATTTATTATATTATGGAGTAAAAATATTATAAATGGATTTCTCATATTAATAAAGTATCGTGAGAAAAGTTTTTGGAGAGATTTACGGTTAAATTTTGTTTTGAAGTTGTTGCGTACGCAATAGGTAGGGAGGTTTGAGTGGTTTTGAGGTTGAGAGAGAAATTTGTAATAGATTGTTTTCTAATTTATTTATTTTTTGAAAAATTATTGCATGCCCAATAGGCTGGGAGAGTTTGAGTTTGAGAGAAATTTGTGACAATAGGTTGTGAGAGTTTGAGGTAGAGAGGAAAATTTGTGGGAAAAAATATTTAATGCAAAAGATGGTTTTTTGAAGTTGTTGCATACGCAATAGGTTAAGAGAGTTTTAGTTTTGTCAAAAAATTTGAGAAAACAGGTTCTTGAGAAAAGAATAGGATTTGAAAAAAATTCAAATTTTCAAAAACGTGATTCTTAGAAGTTCTTGCATGCGCAATAGGTTGGAAATGAACTCACCTCTTGCAACATTTTGAAAATTTTGAGAATCCTACAACAGGTTGATGAGAGGAGAGAAGCGTGGAGTGTGAAAGAATGAACTTTGAGTGAAAGAGAGAATGAAGAACGTTCTACTTATAGTGAACCTAAAAGAACTAAAAAAACCTAAAAAACTAAAAAAATCTTACTTGACCTAAAAGCTACCCATTTTCTATAAAACTCTACTTCTCCTCATTCTCTCTCACAACTTTCCTCGAGCTCCTCCACCACCTCCCCACCCAGGTACTCCCTCCCTCCCTCCCTTCCCCCCTCCCCTCCCTTCCCCTCTCCTCCCGCTTTCCCATCCCCTCTCCCTCTTCCTTCTTCCTATTCCTTCTATTCTCCCCCTCACCCTTCCTCCAGCCCGTCCTCCTCTCCCTCCTCTCCCTCCCTCCCCTTCCCCTTTCGGATACGAATCCTCTCCATCCTCTCCCTCCCGCCCCTTCCCCTTCCAGGTGACCTTTTGTTTTTGCAGAGGCAGGGGCTTGGAGGCGAGGCGACGCTAGCGAGGGAGGGGCTGTGGCCTAGGCAGTGCTGACGAGGCCCGAGGGAGGGGGAGCAAGGCTCGAGGGGAGGGGTTGGCGAGGGGGACGCTAGGAGGTGAGGTGGGTGAGGCGGGGGAGAGGGGATGCATAGAGCGGGGCAGAGGTCACAGGGTGAGGGGGAGGGGAGGCTCGTAGGGCGAGGAGGGTCGGAGGGTGATTAACCCTCCCTGAATCTGTTGCGTATGGAGGGGTTGGCGAGGGTAACACTGGGAGGCGAGGCGAGCGAGGTGGGAGAGAGGGGATGCACAGAGCAAGGGAGAGGTCGCAGGGTGAGGGGGAGGGGAGGCTCGTAGGGCGAGGCGAGGGGGAGGCCGGAGGGTGATTAACCCCCCCTGAACCTGTTGCATGTGCAATAGGTTTAGGGGAGGCGGGCGAGGCGGGGAAGAGGGGATGCGCAGAGCGGGGGAGAGGTCACAGGGTGAGGGGGAGGCCATGCAACAGGTTCAGGGGGGGCGGGCGAGGCGGGGGAGAGGGGATGCGCAGAGCGGGGGAGAGGTCACAGGGTGAGGGGGAGGGGAGGCTCACAGGGCGAGGCGAGGGGGAGGTCGGAGAGTGATTAACCCCCCCTGAACCTATTGCGCACGCAATAGGTTCAGGGGGGGTTAATCACCCTCCCCTAAGCCTCAAGGGAGGGGGATTAACCCCCCTCCTCGAACCTGTTGTACGTACAATAGGTTCGGAGGGGGGGATTAATCACCCTCCCCTAAGCCCCAAGAAAGGGCGGCTGTTGGGTGCGCAATAGGTTCCAAGGGGGTTAATCCCCTCCCTTAAGGAGAGTCGAGGGCCTTTCGGGCCCCAAAAAAAAAAGTAAAAAAAATTAAATTAAAATTTTTTAAAATAAAATAAATTAAAAGAGCATAAATTAAAATTTAAATAAATAATTAAAATAAAATTAAAAAAATTTTATATTCCTGAATTTAAAAATATATTTTAACTTTATAAATTTTAATTAATTTTTAATTTTTAATATTTTAATATTTAATTAGCAAAATTTTAAATATTTTGAGTTTGAAAATCATTGTAATTCTCATTTTTTATTTTTGATTGCTTTCCAAAAAACTATGGCTTCGAGTTTTGGTTCTAAGGTGTCCTTCAAATATCTTGAACATGTTTGGTATTTTCTGAAGCGCAAATCAAAGTGTTTTTTGGTGATCACTTCCGAGAATGTGTCAAGCATGAAATATTCTCTAGAGTCTGTAAGAAATGGTGGCATGGTCTCAACTATCAAAATTAAAGAAAACAATTTGATAGACATTGTGTGCAAAGGGAAGAATGATGATGTGGTCTACAAGTTACGAGTTACACACAAGCACTTCTTGAAGCCCTTACCAGATTCAATTGAAGGATCCCAAGAATTACTTAGTGCCTTGGAAGCATTGAAGAAAATGTGGGATGCATTTCCAAGTGGTGGTGTTGTACCTTTAGCAACAATAAGTATGCCATCTATAACATGTAGCCCTCAAGTTGTACCGCCAATATCTGTGGCAATAACTACGATATCTCTAGTAAGAGTAACTACAATATCTATGGCAATAACTACAGTATCTCCAACTATATCTACACCATCGATTGCTACAACTATAGAAACAAGAAGGAGTGATTGTGGAGTAGATTCAAGTTCCATAGCTATTCCCAGAAAGAGAGCCAAAATAACTCCTACTCCACGTGCAGATTGTTCAAGTGTAGGTTATTTAAAACCAAGCAAAAAATTGGTTAGTGATGATCAAGAGGATCCGCAAGAAGAAGATACATGTCTCGTAGACTTTTCTATAAGTGTGGCAGACTTACATCCTCCATAGGAGGGATTTTCACAATTCAGCGTAGCAACAATGCTTATTGATCCGGCTTCGTTGTTCACAAATCAAAGAAAGCTAGATAAGACATTTGCATGCAAATTATATGAAGATACGAGGAAAACAAAAACTCCAGTCTCTTCATCCTATGGCATTTAAGAGACTTCAAGAAGATGATCCTACATTGCATGATGTCACATTTCAAAAACGCGTGGACTTTCTTGATGCTTGTGAGAACTTTAGAAGAAGTGACTTTGTTCATGGAGAGGCTTTGTACCAAAGCCGATATGGGACTTACATCAAGAAGAGATACATACTGGCAAAGAATAGATTCTTGGAAAGATGCAAGTTTGAGCCCAGTGATGGGCAACACTTTTGTGAAGCTTGCAAGATCGCCCTTGATGAGGGAAGAAAAGGAAACTTGCCACAGATTGAGTAGATGGAAAAGTTTCAATGGGTCATTTGTCATGTATGCATATTTAACGATGACTCGAAGTACATTCTAAAATTAGAAAGGCTGAATTTTGCTCCATTCAGGTTTAAAAAAAGCTCTTCTCTTTCTGAGATAAGCAATATGCAAGGCATACCAAGTAATAAGGTTGAGGCCAAGGATTTGAACACTGTCATTGCAAGATACAGGGATGTTAATTGCATTGTCTTCTATGAGGACTCAGTGTTTCAGAGCATTGTGGATGTTAGCCAAGCATATGAAATACGAAAGATATCCTTTGAGGCACCAGAGCACACTTCAACTCAGAGGAAAGAAATAATGAAACCGATGTCTATTGTTTGGTGGACAGCATTAAGGTTTTGTTCTAGATGCAATAAGACAAGAAGTATGCAAGAAGATCCTTAGCAGTGATTGCTTCTTAGGAAAGAAGAGCAAGCATAGCAACTTGGATGAAGTGGTCACCCGAATGATTCAAAGTGAGGCTGCTCTCTCGGCACTATTGTTTTTATTAAAATCTGATGATGAGTTCACTGGCAAGTCAATTGATGTGGATAAGAAGAAAGCACTTAGCCTAGGTTAACTCCTTGATAAGACATGGGCTAGAAAGTGGTTGGCTTCAATGGATGTAGATGCCACACCAACAAAGGATCTAAGAGCTAAAATGCCAAAAATTATTGAGACACAATATATGGACATCAAGAAAAAGGCCTTGCAGTCCACTGCCCAAGGTAGAGCAATTGGTGGTTTAGATGATGGTTCTCCATTCAACTTCTCCTATGATATCTTGCTATCAAAGAATGATACAAAATTTTCACACATCAATGGCATTGATACAAAGCATTTCATAACAATGAGCGGTGATGCTTGGGAGAAGCCATGCATATTTTTCATAGATGAATTGAAAGACCTTGCAGTGTCACAGATAGTTGAACTCGTGCGATTTATCATAGAAGGTCCTATGGCAGATTAGAAAAGATCAACGTTGGTCATGTTCGTGATAGAATCACAAAGGGATGCCTTGTATGCGAGTTTGACATGTGCATTTAGGTATTTACTTTCAAAAGTATACCATGGTATAGTCCTACACAATCATATGACTGTCTTGGAAGGCACTGCCATTCAAGTCTTGCAACCTTTCTTAATGTGCTTCTTATCCAAGGGTGGTGGCAATCTAATCAAAATTTCTTTTAGGACTCTCGAGCTTCATTACTTTGAGGACAATAAGGTTAAGCTTGATGTAGCAATGGTGGGATTATAGAAAGTCGATGGATCCTGATGTGATACTAGAGATGACAAAGAATTTACTGAATGATAGGTGGGAAGTAGCATTGTATCGAATGGGTTTTGTTGCTAAGAAATTGCTATACCAAGGTAGAAATGTAAATGTCATTGATACCCCCCATCAGATTGAGTTCTTTGACACATATTACAATTGCACTATCTTCTTTGAAGAGGAAAATGTCAATGAAGAGGGTAGTGAGGAAAATATCGAAGAAGAGGGTAGTGAGTCTGAGGGTGATGATTCTAGCTCAGGTGATGATGAGGATGAAAGCTCTGCATCTGATGACTAACACTGGGAAGAAATCCGCACAAAGAATAACGGTCATCAAGTCAAGGAGGTCCCACTCATCATACGGGAAGGCCTGCGGCAGGTAAGAAGTAGTAGTACAGCACGTCGAAGGAAAAGGTAAGGCTAAAGAGGTGGAAGCACTTCCCTTGAAATTAAAAGTGAGGAAGGCACCCTTGATCTTGGGTGAAGGACATGCAAGTGGATCAAGCAAGGAAGCCTTACCTAAAGAAGGTATGGACGAGGCAAAGCATGACCAGGAGGAGTTACCAGGAGGCATAGATGGTTCTTCAACCATGACCTTACAGACTCCAAAGCAGCCTACTAGTTAGGAACCTAGTAGCCAGGACCCTACTCACCTAGAACTTGGTCATGAGACTCTAGAGCAGCCTACTAGTCAGGTGCTTGGAACTGAAGAGTAAACTACTAGGCGGGACGATACTAGCCCCAGGACCCTGCTACTGAGGCTCCAGTCTTAGAGCAACCTATTAGTCAAGACCTTGGTAGTCAAGGGTGCATTGAGGACATTGGTACTGTCTTAGAGCAGCCTATTAGTTAGGACCTTGGTAGTCAAAGGCCTCGCATTGAGGACATTGGTACTGAGGAACATGATGGCTAATGGCTTTGTAATCACAAGTTTTGAACTTCTATGTAAAGCGAATATCTAATAAAAATTTAACTACTTTTTTGATTTCTTTACTCTCATTATTGTGTATAAAGATTGTTTATGAGTTCCATTTTATACTTAATGTTGTATTTTAAACTTTATGTCAATGTATTTTTATAGTTAAGGGTGTTTTTTAATACCAAGTGAGACGTATATGTACACCACTTACACATAAAAGGATTTATGTACACTACCTTTCTAAGGGGTTTATGTACACCACCTTTCTAAAAGAAATGGTCATAAAGGTGTGTGAGCACACCACTTATACATAAAGGTGTTTATTTACACCACCTTTCTAAGAGAATTGGTTATCTATTGATGTTCTTAGGTGATAGTAGCTCAATTCATATGAGAAGTTATGAAGATGTTTATGTAGACCACCTTTGTAAGAGATTTGGTTATGCATTGATGTTCTTAGTACATAAACACAGGTCAATATGTACACCACCTTTCAAAGAGAATTAGTGATGTATTAATGTTCTTAGGTAATAGCAGCTCAATGTAAACATTGAAAAGGTTTTGAATGAAGGCCAATACCTTTCAAAGGGAATTGGTGATTTATTGATGTTCTTAGGTAATAGCAGCTCAATGTACTCTCGCAAATACTTAAATAGCAAGATTTTCATGATCATATTAAGCATTAGAAGAGTATACTATCTATCCTTATAAGATATGCATCATAAGAAGTATGTACTTAATCACCAAATATTTTGTTTTGAGTTGTCAAATCTAGTTCAAAAAACAACATTACTAGTATATTCAAAATTTTGGGACTTTTTTTTAGTCCATTTCTCAAATTGGACTTTACACAATTCCAAAAATTTTGAATACTATGTTAATCACCTTTTAGTTGTGTCTGCACTACACTTATATAGGGAGAGAGTTCATTGAGCGTGGCCTTCTCATTATTCTTTCATACGATGTGATAGGTCTCGCTCTCATCATTCGACTAAGGTGGGTAGCCTGCTCTATCAGTGTGCTGGAACTTTAGCAAAGATATGCAAAGATAATGTGCGAGCAATGACTTCCATGCATGGAAGTTACAGAAAGAATCACAAATACATGGGGTGATGTCACAATGATTTATGTGAACTCCAAAACAAATGAATGTGAATGAATGCTACATCCTAAATAAATGAATTGTATGAAAATCATATTCATATAGTAATAATAGAAGCAAACCACCGTGCTGGTGGCAATTAATATCCTAGTGTAAAAGAGAGTTCATTGAGCCCATCCTTCTCATTCTTCTTTCAAATGACGTGACATGTCCACCTCTCATCATTCGGCACTTAAATAGGGAGAGAGTTCATCGAGCACGGCCTTATCATTCTTCTTTCAAATGACCTGGCATGTCCACCTCTCATCATTTAACCCTTAAATAGAGCAAGAGTTCATTGAGCCTGACCTTCTCATTCTTCTTTCATACAACCTGACATGTCCACCTCTCATCATTTGGCTAAGCTGGAAAGTCTTCTTTGTCATCTTGTTGGAACTCTAGCAAAGATATGCAAAGATAATGTGCGGGCAACTCAGTTTAATCAAAATCTTTCATTAAAGTCTTGGCTTGTCAAAGGACACTATGTAGTCACATAGCTGAGAAAAAATCACTTCAATCACATTGGAAATATTTTAAAATTGCATATATATACATGTAAATACATTATTTATGTCTTACACACACACACACACACATCTCTTAACAACTGCACTTACATTGAGAAATATGAGATCCCATAACTAATCCACAAATCCATAATTTCTAAACAAATGAATTGTATTCCATAATAATAATAGAAGTAAACCACCATGTTGGTGGTAGTTAATATCCTAGTGTGCAACCAACCATCGTGCTGGCAACCACAACCATCGCGCTGGTGGAAATTAAGTTAGTATCCTAGTAATAATAGAAGCAAACAACCATGCTGGTGGTATTTAATGTCCTAGTGTGTAACCAACCTCCAAGACTTAAATAGATTACATACAGATTACATAGATTACATCTCAAAGACTCCTTTCCTTCAGGGGGATGGTTCCACATTGCTTTGATTAGGTTGCCTTTTTTAGCTACCTGATAGCCAGCTCGGCCCTTCTTGCTTCTTTCTTGAAGGGGGCTAGTTCCTCCCTTTAGGGACTGGCTCCACATTGCTTTGAGTAGGTCACCTTTTTGAGCTCCCTGATTGCATGCTCGACCCTCCTCCTTCGGGCGGGTTCCTCCCATCAGGGGCCCAGACCCTCCCTTCATGTCGCTTCCTCTTTACTTGCTTTGAGCTTCCAGGTTGCAGGCTTAACCCTTCTTGCTCCTTTCCTCAAGGAGTTGATTCCTCCCTTCAGGATCATTTTCTTCGCAATTAGGCTTGGAATTGGGCTTCTTCAATTCAGGCTCCTTGTCTTTTGCAAATTTTGCCCAAATGGAAAATTGAGTTACATCATCTACTTTCTCTTCATAGATAGCTGTAGCAGGCATGCACATTTAATCTTTCCATGACCTAGGAAATTACAAATGACATACTCTGCATACCAAGCTTGCATGCTCAAACACCCCAAAGAAAAAAACATGCACAGGATGGTAGCATACATGCCATCGGATCATGCAGTCATCTATGATGGGGGTATGGCAGACCATGCATTTTGGACCCTTCTGCATAAGAGGATAGTCATCCGATTTAGCTATTGTGATCTTCACTTCCATAATTTGGATCTATACATGAAGAAGCTGCTTCTTGATTCCTTCCTCCCTCATCCTAAGGCTGTGAATGTTCTCCTTCAACTCCTCCACTATTTGCTCACTCCATTCAAGAGCTTCATCTGATTCCCTCAGCATCTCTTGAAGCTATTTAAATTGCTCAATAGCATCAACATGGGCTATTTCCAAGACTTCCACTCTAGTTTAGAAATCTCTTGTGATGACGGATTGCTTTTCAAAACTTTCAAAATCCATTGCAAGCTCGTGCACAATCCTAGTGTAATCTTGTTGCGAGGTGTTGTAGCTTAATCTTTGAACTTGCAAAAGTGTTTCTAAATAATAATCCCCATGGTGGCTACTGCAACTTGCTCCACCATGGCTGCTCTGTGCATCCTTCCTGGCCTAGAGAGATGCCTCATTCAGTTGCTCACCATGGCTATTCTTTGCCCCATCCTTCATGGCCTTGAAGCTCTCTTGTAGCTCCTGCATCATTGCTCTGGTTTTTGCATTCTCCCTTTTTAGTTTCTCCATCATCTGGTCTTTTTCAATGTTCAATGCAATTTGTATGTTGCATAGCCATTTGTAAAGAGCCTCCTTTTTGACTCTTTGATCTTCAAG
Source organism: Dipteris shenzhenensis (assembly GCF_047967505.1). NCBI lineage: Eukaryota > Viridiplantae > Streptophyta > Polypodiopsida > Gleicheniales > Dipteridaceae > Dipteris > Dipteris shenzhenensis. Next base: position 33,599,827 of record NC_141613.1, read on the forward strand.
ATGCTTTTGCATTGTTTCTAGCTCCTTCTCTTGGATGTCCCCATCCATTATGATGTATTCAAGCCTATCCCAAAGCTCTTTGATGCACTTCTCTACTTCTTCTCTTTTATGCCTTTCCATGTCGACCATTTTTGTAGCGACTTTAGCCTGCTCTTGTGCCTACAAGGCCCTTGATTTTGCCTCCTCTACCTTGCCTCCAGCACCTGCCCTAAGAATTTTCTCAAGGTGTGCTACCTTTGCTGCATCGCTAGCTTTCTCTTATAGAAAATTCGGCTTCTTAGACATCTTCTTATCGTATTACTCAAAAATACCTTTGAGGGTAGTTGTCATTAGGTGCATGGCAACTATAACGGATTGAGCTGACAATTTGGATTTGCCATCCATGAAATTCTTCAAGTTGGTTATCATACGCTTGGAGATTTCCCTTAAGAAAGAGACATTACATCCTTTCAATTGCTCTACTACTGCTTGAACCTGGTAGAACTTCACAGTTCCTCTTGTATCAAGAAAGAAGTGCATTGTCTTCTTCAGCACACCCTAGAATCTCTTGGCAAGCTAGAAAGCTTGACTCCACCATCTTTACTAATCTAAGCATTGGGGTATACATCTAGAATATCATGTCTCTTCCACTACTTCTCCAAGAAGTATGCTTGGCAAATTTCCTCCAAGAATGCCCAACACTTTTTTAATAATGCTCTTTTCAGTGAATGGTAATCTTCAGACCTTGACCTACCATTTGTCCCTCCTTTGCATTCACCTCCTATACCAACCTGGTGAAGTTGCTAAGAGCATGTGAATCGGGCTTTTGAAGAGCGAGTGAGGAGCTCACAATTGTCACAATTTCAAGATCAAGGGAGGAGAGGTTCTCACACGGTGCTGCAGAGGGGGAGGAAAGATTGTGTGAGGAGCTCCCAGACTATGCAGGGGGGAGGAAAGATCATGTGAGGAGCTTTCAAATTGTGCAGACATGTTTTGGAGCTCATTTTGTCCAAGGGGATCCATTAAGAGAGGGGATAGAAGTTGTAAAAAGAGTGCAACAGAGAAAGAAATGGTCGAGAGGAATAGAAGACAAAACGGTGAAGGAAATGGAATAGTGGAGGCTTAAGTTTGTAGTCTGGATGCAAGGGAGAAAGAAATAGTTGAGAGGGATAGAAGAAAAAAAAGTAAAGGGAATAAAATAGCAGAGGCTTAAGTTTGTAACCCGACTACAAGGAACTGTCAACGTGAGAGCGATTGCGGTGGTTGGCCCAAATTTTGATTAATTCAAGGCGTCAGTACTAACTTGGATGGTAATGAGTGATTATTAGGCTTCATGATTTATGTCTGTGGTATTTATTATAATCTTCCATCACAGTGGTGGCTGCCAGTGGTGGCATCTAAGATTACCAAGCATGTCTGTGGTGGGGGCATGCATGATTAGTAGAGTACAACTAATTACTAGTCATCATCACCAGGTTCGGATGCTCAGTAGAGTGATTGGTAATGAGTGACTAGAGGTGATTAGGCTTCATGATTTACATTTGAGGTAATTATTTCCCAGTGGTAGTGGCTCTCATTAGATACATCTGTGGTGGCTAAGATCCACAGGGTTGGCAGTTAATTACCAGCCACCACAGGGTAGAGTGCAATTAATTACCATTCATCGGGTTGCATGCTCAGTAGAGTGCAATTGATTACCACAATTAATTACCAATTAATTACCATCTAATTACCTAGGCATCTATAGTGAGTTACCACCACGGGACTTGCTTAGGTGTAGCCAATCGCGAGGATATCTAGGTTTTCGAATGAAAAACCACGAGCGGAGAAGTTTCTATGTGTATTCATTCAAGGAATCATATCAGAACACTATTATAGTGGCATATGTTAAACACCAACTATATTTATTCAATTCTAACAATACAAACTTTGCATGCATAGTATTTAAAGAAAATGTTAAAATAGGTCAAGGCCATTTGCAACCCCATTAGAATGATACATTATCTTTTAGAACATTCATATGTTTAAATTCATTATTGTTTTTCTCTATTCTCCTCACACCCAAAGTAGATTGTTCAACTAAGTTGGCCACTCATGTATGTGATTCCATCCATGAACAAGGTTTGAACATATTGCACAGAACTTTTACCAGATGAGGGATTTTGCCCAGTAAAAGGGAATCCATTTAAAGGGAAAGGATTCTACTTATTGTTAATGCATTGAAGACTAAAAGCATAAATACTACATGTTTTTTTCTTCCCCAATCCCAAAAATTCTTTGAGCTAGAATTTGAGTATATTCCTAATAGAAGAAACATTAAATCCAGATCATGAATCTAGGATTCCACACTAAAAATTGTAGCCCATAAGTGCCATTTACATCTTGAATTTCGATGAACCAATCCGACCAATAAATCTATGTGTACACTTCATCTTGCTCATCTATATGTAAGATGCTAAGTGTGAATTTACAAACCACATGCAACAAGTTTACCAGATGCAGGTAATATAACAAGTAAGAGTGACAACATATGAAGGAAAAGGAATGCATATCATAGAATCTTACATTAAATAATGCCAACCAACAAAATAGAAGCTCAAGATTGTTTCCAAAAAGCCAAAACAGTATGTACCTCCAATGTAGATTTTACTTTTTTACTTGCGCAGCATTAATAGACTAGAGTGCACCCAAAAAAAGTTTTCCAATCTATTCTCATACGCATAATGTCACAAAATTTCAAAATCAAAATGGTAGCCAAAAATAAATATCGTGTATATGAGATAGCACCAATGTCTAGTAGACCATAAAGTATAAGCATATAATGAGGAAGATAGGAGAACCATAAGCTAATTCTCATCGACGGAGTCATCCACGAATAGAGTCCATTGTCTCCTCTTCTCCCTCAACTCATAGTTATATGATTTGTGATTCCTTTCCAACTCTAGAACTCTCTTACATGCGTAAATGAAAGGTATTCATTCAAATAAAGAACAACATTTTTTACTCACTAGTTTAATGGCACGGCAACATTGATTTCTTCCTCTTTAGCAACATCGACATCCATGAGCATATGCTGCTGTGTAGACGATCCCACACTTGCATAAATAGCATCCACAACTCGTGGAAGTAGTCCAGTACATATCTCTGGGTCATTGTCTATTGCCAAAAGCAAGGGTGACCAGAGTGGAGTGCAACCCTCAATCCTTGTCCTATCCCTACCCCCATATCAAGAATGGAACCATTTGGAGGACACAACATCTCCAAGAATATAAGTATGAATGTAGGACTCTTCTCAAGAGATCCACGCCATGCACCTCCCTTGACAACAGTTGTATTGGCATGGATGCAAAGTATCATGACCATCCAATATGTGCATGTTCGAATAACACACCTCAAACTCTCTCTTTTTGCGGTTGTGCATAACACTTAATGAAAAACGTGGTTTGTGGCGACTTTCACCATCCAAAGCATATTGAATGGGCATGATACTTTGCACACAAACCAAAATAGGTTAGATTGATGCACATGCAAAGTATCATTCCCATCGGGTATGAGCACATTTGAATAACACACCTCAAATACTATTCTTTGGCAGTTGTGCATAACACTTGGTGAAAAATGGGGTTTGTGGCGCGTTTGACCGTTTAATGCATATTTTGGAAGGATGGACTGAAGGCAAGTAATGTGGAAGCAAGCTACCATCTAAACTCATCCTCATCATGGAGGCCACACCCTTTGCTGATTGCATGCTAAATGTGGTTCTTTGTCCTATCCTCCTCATAGCCATAGCATGGAAAACATAAGACTATTCAAAAAAGCACGAGTCAATTTCTATGTGATTTATGATACAGAAGAAGCAAACATACATATGAAAACTCACCTTCACACCAATCCCAAGTGTGTTTGAAATGCCTTGAGGTTCCATGCTTTGTACTAACCATCTGCTTGAAGCAAAAAAATATGTACCAGGATCCAGACCATAGCTTATAACCCGCAAGACTTCATTAAGTGTTTAACACAAATAAATTTACCTACAAGACACCTCCATTTTTAATCTTACTGCATAGCGCTCCATAGTAGCAGAGTAGATGGATAACATAAAACCAAAGTCCACCCATTGTCATCTAGCACAGTGCTAAGGAAGAGGAGATATGACCTGTCATAACATTTCAAGATGGAACCTCTCCTTCACCACCTGTAGCAACATACTCTGTGGGAAGATCCAAAATGCAACAGTCCACACTCCATGTGCATTGTTTAGAGTTTCGTTTCTTCCCTTGCCAGCGTAGAAGTGCAAATAAATCGCACAATTCTAGATATCCATATGCAAGCTGTGATTGCATTATCTCTTTGCCCAATTTGATATGGTCAAACTTCCATACCTTTACCCAACTCCTAGATATGAGGGGATGTTTCTAGCGTGGCAAAAAAGATAGTGGAACCAAAATAAATTCAATGGAGAAAGGATTTCTCACTATCCCAGAGTCATCAACTTCCAGAGTATCTGCAAACATAATGCATATCAAATGACAATACTAGACTAAATGGAATTGGAAAACTTCAAGAAATATGATTCATCTTACCATCTCCACCCAAGTCAGTATTCTTCCTTCTCCTTGGTTTTGCATGATTAGGATTCCCTATATTTTCCTTTTGTTTCTCCACCAATACCTTTTTTTGCTCCTCTAGATTTTTACGCTGCTCCTTGGTAATGTCTCCAGAGGATCTCGAATCAAATTTACATTGATCTTTTGAATGCCTTATCAAGAAACCCATGGAGCAAGTCAATCACAGAAAACTAGTTAAGAACCAGAGGCACAAAAAGAACCAACATGAAAAGTATACCTCTCTAGCATTAATGCCTCCTCCTCCACACACTTTCCACTAGTCATGTCTATCCACCATGGACAATGCTTTTTGTCCCACTCTAAAAGACTTATAGTTTTTTTTGCAGTCATGCCCTCACGAAAGACTTTATGTGTGTACATGCAATATGTAGGAGGCTTGAGCATCCATGCCTTGCAAATAGATGGAACGGTTTGTATCTTTTTTAATTATAGCAAATGAAGAATACACCTATTCAAAACCCAGACAATTGAAAGAATAAGAACACTATGAAATAGAAATTCAAGAATTAGGCAATGAAAGATGAATTTGCTTACCTGAAAACAACTCTTCTGCTTGCATTCACAAGGTCAACCTATTTTGCAAGCACGTACCTAGCCACAAACATGAAGGATGCAAGGGGCTCATATAAATCACTCCAATGTCTTGCCACAATATCCTCAAAATATTTGGATATGTAGGATGCTTTAGCAACTCCAAAGGAGAAACACCAACAAAGGAAGCCTAAACCTGTGACAACACAACCTATGACACTCTTCAAGAACTTGGTTCATAAAAACTTTATTTGCAAGCCACCCAATGAAGGCATGGTCACTTGTTGGAATTCCATAACTATTCTTCAAATATAAGTCAGACCCAAGCAAAGGGGGGTTTCCATTTTTCGAGCAAAAACCCCTGAGCAACGAGCAGACAAAAGGCCTACAAAAGGTGGGAGGGGTCAAAATATATAGTCTCAAGTCATTTTTGGGGAGCACAAAATTCCAAATTATTTCAAGGAATGTGTAAGTAAATATGAAATATTGATGAATAGAGATAGATATAAATATAAGTTTATATAATAAACATATATAATGTCCAAGTGGTGACTTATTTTATGACTTTCAAATATCCTTTCTTTTCCTTTCACCATTGGCTGAATCATGGAATTTTGAGAAAATATCCACTTTATGGTTCATCAAGATGAGCTAAGAAAAATATATAACAACTTTTTAATAGACCCTCTAAGTGTATTGTACCAAAGGAATATGGTTTGAAGAGCTTGCCCCAACCCTATTCCCCTGGCGGAATACCCTTAGAGAGCCTACAAAGAAGGGGTCATAACTTTTGCTCCTTAGCTCAGATTGAGGAGCTATAAAAAGGAAAAATGTTCAAAATTTCATGATCTATGAAATGGTAGGCTTAAAGTCATAATTTTTATAGGTATGAAAGAGATAAAATGAAAATTTCAAGATGTACATGAGAGTTCTCACTTCTCCCTAATTCATATTATGATGGGAAGGAGTTCAGTAGGGACCACATTTCCTTAAAAGTACTTAGGTTTGGAGAATTGGGAATATTTTGAAAATCCCTCCATTTCCCTCCCATATTTGATAATGCATTATAGATTATTCTATTATCTTTTTCCTACTCATCCAAGGAATATGATACACAGTGTTACATGAGAGCTTCTCAATACTTCAAATATGGGATTGCTAAAGCTAAGGGAAACTCTTTTAAATTGATTCAATTACCATAATCCTCAAAAGAGAGTATGGTAGGGAGGGATTTATAGGAGTTTCTAAAGTGTTCGCTATTTGTTCATATATAGTTGATGTTCTCTAAAATGATAGTTATAATGATAATAAGTAAGTTTATGGTTTTATAAATCATAAATTAAGAAATAATTATATATTCTTTTGAGAAATATACTAGCATGGTTGGTGTCAAAAATTATTGCTCGGACTTTTCTGCTCATAAGTTTTTGCTCGAAAATTGTGCTCATCCCCAAGAAAAGATAATATTGAAAGCTGCCTAGCCTTGTTGCTGCAAGAAGCAATGGCCACTTGATACAACTTGTCTAGTGTAATTTTAGCGGTTGTGTGTGAAGATATGGCAAGGACCATAATTTGTGAAACCAATCTTTGCCATGTGCATGATTTATTATTGGACAAAATCTGTGAAAACCATACAAAAGAAATTCAGCATGACATTTGAAATCAATGCATAGTAATACTAGACAAAGGAAAAAGCACAAACTCACCCTATGCACCTTTCTCCTGTATGTTTGAGTGACTGTTCTTTTAATCCTAGATATCTTAACAGATCTTTCATCTTTATCCATTCCAGGAGGCAGCTTCTTACAAGCTGCTTTAAAATCAGATTTCCACTTTCCCTACAAAAGCAAGTATGCACCAAAGCAATAAATTCAAACTATATAGAGGACGTGATGAAGCCAAAGTAGAAGGAATGAAAGCATGAGATAGAAAGTATAAGAACTCATAGCATAAACCATGTGACAAAGAATAGCCTATGTGAGGGGATACCAAACCCTTCTTCCTCTTTGACCAGTCTCCTTTTGCCGTACAAATTCAATATTTTTCTTCTCTTCTTCCATGAAATCCTCCAGAAATACTTGTGCATCACAACCTACAAGTGTACTCGTATGACACGAGTAATCTTTAAGATTTGTTGTGACAATTGCCTCCTCATTCAATCTAGACAATGGAATCTGTATTAGCAATAAAGTAGAAAATAGAAATATGTTCTTGAATCAACTAGTGGAAGAAAGAAAGATGATACTCACAAGTTAAACCTTTGCAAAGCTGCAATCAACCTCAACTCATTGTTGTCAGGCTCTAGAGCTATAATAAGTGCATGAATCCTGATATGCCTTGCCTTGTTATTAACAAAGACCTCCCTAATGCTCTCCATCCATGAGGTAGTTTGATGGTTTCCCTCCCACACATATAACATCTTGCAGGACAGGAATTTCCATGCAGGAGTCTGTCAAAGCTCATGCTCAAAATCATCATTCATAGCATGCCAATGCTTATCCCATGAAGCTCTTATCTCATCATCCACCTCTTTGGTTGTCCCATCAGACATCCCAACTAAAATAATAAAGGACCTCTCTGTGGGGACATATCCCTCCATCTCCAATGCTCTCTTGAGAATGGAGAGGTCATTCCTTAGTTGTCTGACCTTAGGGTTGATAAGTAATCTGCACAAAGGGATACGGGAAGGTACCATTCCTCTATTGACAGTTATTGGCTCAAGAAAATCACTTCCAACATTACTATCCATTGATTCAAGGACAAATTCATCACCTTCCGCATCGCCCTTAGCCTTTCCACCGTCCTTCTTGCTAGCAGACTCTTTCTCCACCATGTGGGTCTCGGCAGTGACTCACGTGTCGTGGGGATGTTGAAGAGATGCCGATGGAACCTCCACTCCAAGCTACTCCTTGTGAGAGAAATGCAAGGCACGAGACATCCGCAAGTGTCACTCAAGCGGCCTTCGGATTCTTGCAATGTGTTTCCACGAGAGAAAGAGAGAAGGGGGGAGAGGAAATAAGAGAGGGGAGAAGGGAGGGAGAAGGATAAGGGAAGAGGAGAGTGAAGGGGGATGAAGTGGCAAACACAAGGGCACTACAATGGAAACAAGGGAACACCCAAAAACTCTCTTGGAAGAGAAGAGGGATCTTGTATTCAAACTTGTGCAAACAACAATGAAGACCAAAGTCAACACTTTGGCCTTTTATACATGTCACCTTTTGAAGGGAGGGCCAACCCTTTTCCTTTTAGCACTCTCCTTGTCTTTACAACCAAAGGCTCTCAGGCCCATAGGGTGCCAAGGCATATTGCTATTCTTTCCATCTCTCCCTACTAGCGAAAATAGTGCTTGTGTTAATCATATTAGAGTACTTGGGACCAACCTGGCATTAGGAGGTGGTCCTAACCGGTTCCCAAATAGTGCTTGTGTTAGCCTCGCACCTACAAGGCTTACGGGATTTGGGACTCAAACTCCCTGAGCGCCCTTACGCCTTAAGTCATTTGGGGTTCGAACCGTGTGAACGAGTCTCAAAACCTGGAGTGGCAAGGCTTAACTTCCGCGAGAAACTTAACAGCAGCTTGCAACTGGAACATATAAACTATGCATGTAGCTTGCACTCTTTTGCCTAGAGGTACTTGGGGATCAAACTCCCTGAGCTTTCTACTCTTTCCATGGCTATTTCCGTTTGATGTAGATCTGAAATGTGCACGTTGCCTGCAATTGTTGGCCTTGGGGTGTTAGTTGGAACCTACAATCTGTGCACGTTGCCTGGATGCTTTAGCCTCATGATATTTGGGGATCAAACTCCATGAGTTTGAGCTATACTCCTTCCATGTGCACGTTGCTGTTAAATTACAAGGCGCATCGGAATAGAAACTGAACAAAGAATAGAGAGTACACAACAAAGTAGAGACGAACAAAATTTTCCTTCAATACTGATATAGCACAAATGATGGCTTCGTCCACCCGTGCGCTCCAATAGTGGAGCTTCGATGGCAATCTAGACAGATATTAGTTGAAGAGCTACTAGCTAGAAGATTTGATCTGATCTAATGCAATGGACTGGGAAGGTCACCTCTTTATAGCTATGAGGGCGGTAGTCGGATCAATGAAGTTGGTGGAGCCGACTAGTCAACCTAGTCGGTGGAGCCAATCAGTCGTCCATGGAATATTCAGGGAATATTCTCGATACCTTTGCCTTAGGGGCGAGAGCAAGGAGCTCCCATACAATCAAGACAATGTGCCTCATTGTGCTACCAGCTTACCTACCCTGCCTAGCCCATAGGCTAGACTCACATAGATCACCTTTCTACCATCAACGATCTCATTGATAGACCTCATCTGACATGCAAGTTAGAATCCATCCCCAGTGTCTCGGGATCACACATGGCTTCTCCTCATATGGGGGCTTTACAACTTGAGCACCTTGGAACACTAGTGGTTACCAAGAGGGTGGGGCTTCAAGCATATCTAACACCCCCTCCTCAATGTCCACCCGTAGGTGAACTACCTTCTCGGCCTAATGCCGAGTCTCTGAAGATGACCCTGAAGCTGATCCTTCCCGAGTGCCTTGGTGAAGATATCTACTCCATTTTGCTCTATTGGACAGTAGACAAATTCCACTATCCCATGCTCGATCAAATCACACACATAGTGATATTGAATCTCTATATGTTTTGTGCGCGCATGAAACACTGGATTTTTAGCAATGGATTTTTAGCAATGGCCATGCAACTTTGATTGTCACACCTCAGCACAGTTGCCTCATCCTCTTCCACTCCCATGTGCCATAAGATCCTCCTCAGCCACACTGCTTCACATGCAGCAAAACATGCTACCTTGTACTTAGCCTCAGTAGAGGACAATGCCACTGTTGGTTGTTTCTTATTACTGATCCAAGAGAAGATACCTGAACCTAAAGAGAAACAATAATTTAGAATCAACATCTCTAGCCCAATCTGAGTCACAATGACCAGCCAAGGAAGTGCCCATACCATAGGTGATGCCATAGTCAAGAGTGCCCTTCACATACCTGAGCACCCGCATCCCTGCATTCCAATGATTGTCCCAGGGTTTATTGGAGAACTTGCTCAAAACGCCAACATCAAAATTGAGATCCGGTCCTGGTGTTGCACAGATAGATGAGATTGCCAACCAACTTCCTGTACCTCCCAATGTTTGCTGGTGGTGAGGCATCCCCCTCCATAGATAGCCTCACATTTACCTCCATAGATGTAGCTATCTCCTTGCACTCGGACATACCAAATGCCTTCAAGGTCTCCCTTGCATATTTTTGCTGAGAGATGAAGATCTTGCCTGGCTCTTGCTAGAATTCAATCCCCAAACACTAGTGCATCAAGCCTAAGTCTATCATCTCAAACTCAGTGCTCAACACCTTTCTAGTCTTCTAGATCATGTCTTCATAGTTACCTATAATAAGGAGATCATCCACATATAGAATAATAATAGCAGATTTTCCACCTTTCCTGTACACATACAAGTTAGCATCTGAGGCACATCTTTTGAAGTTTAATTTATGAATGAATTTGTCTATCCGTTGGTACCATGCTCTTGGGGCTTATTTCAGCCCGTATAATGCCTTCTTCAGCTTGCAAACCTTGTTCTCAGAATGGGGGGCCTCAAACTCTGGTGGCTGAGCCACGTACACCTCCTCCTTGAGGTCACCATTCAAGAATGCTGATTTAACATCCATTTGATAAACTGGCCACTTTTTATGAGTAGCCACCGATAGTACTGTGTGAATAGTGGTCATTCTGGTAGTCGGAGTGAAAGATTCCTGAAAATCAAACCCCTCAACCTATGAAAATCCTTGTGCAACCAATCTAGCTTTGTACTTTTTCAATGTCCCATCGGCCTTGTACTTTACCTTCCAAACCCACTTGGTGCAAATAACCCTTTTGTTAGGTGGTCGATCTACCAGCTCCCAAGTTTCATTCTTCATGATGCTATCATATTCTACTTGCATTAGCGTTTTTCCAATCACGGTCTACAAGTGCTTCCTCCAAACTCGTAGGCTCCTTTACTTCTGCAAATAATCTCACAAGGCCATATTGACTATGTGAGCTATCATGGTCGTAGAGTTGCCTTACCCATCATGGTGGCAATGGCTTTTCCAGTGGTGTAATAATAGGTTGGTGACTTATACCTTCATCATCTAATATTTCCTCCTCCTTTATAGCTATTGGGATAGGTCCATAGTGAATTACCTCTTCGCGTGATGATAAAGTGGAAGAGCTCTGCTTTGCCTCCACTGCATGTGGCTGCTCCCTGAACACCACATTGCGGCTTGCTATGATCTTCTTTGCCTCTCGGTCATACAACTTATAGGCTTTCTTCTCATCACAATAGCCTAAGAAGATACATTTGGTGCTTTTTGGTTGTAGCTTGTTTCTCTCTTTGTCTGGTACATGTGCATAGCATTCACACCCAAACATTTTGAAGTGGGAGACAGATGGCTTCTTACCGCTATAAGCCTCATGTGGTGTTTTACCTTTGAGTGCCTTTGTATAGCTGTGATTAAGGATGTAAACTGTAGTATTGATAGCCTCAGCCCAAAAGTGGTTTGGTAGTCCAGCACCTTTCAACATACACCTCCCCATCTCCACGGTGGTCCGCATTCGGCATTCAACGACATAATTTTGTTGAGGCATATGTGATGTCGTCATTTGTCACTCGATACCTTTGCTCTTGCAAAAAACTCCAAACTCTGTAAAAACATACTCACCACCACCATCCGATCTGATTCTCTTCACTTTTCTCCTTGTTTCATTTTCAACAAGTTGTAGCTATTCTTTTAATTTACCAAAAGCTTGAGCCTTCTCACGAAGAAAGTACACCCACATTCTAGTACTATAGTTGTCGATGAATAATAAAAAATAGGAAGATCCCCCCAAGGCCTGTGTAGGCATCTTACTGCACAAGTCAACATGCACTAACTCTAGAGGAGCGTTTGCTCTATTCTTACTTTCTTGGGGGAATTCCTTTCTCTGTTGCTTGCCCATCATGCAAGGTTCACACAGTTCTTTGATTTCTGCTACTGTAGGTAAGTGAGCAACCATACCTTGCTTTTGCATCTCCTTCAGTAGTGCAAATTTGATGTGGTTGAATCTTTTGTGCCAAAGTCTGCTTGTGCCCACTCTAGCGGTGGCTGTAAGAGCACTTAGCTCATACAGGTTGTTCCTCCTTACTCCTATGCCAACTAGATTGCCAGCACCATCCAAAATTTTTGCTCTTGTCTTGTTGAACCTCACCTCATGGTCAAGGTCAGTTATGGAAGCAACTAATAGCAAATTTCTCTTGAAGTGTGGAACATACAGCACATTAGATAGTTTCTTAACATCTCCATTTACAAAAACAAATGAAACCGTACATGTATCCTCAATAGGGCATTTTGCGTTATTTCCAACCGTCATGGAGATGGGTTCCTGTAGAGGGTGCATGGAACAATATAGACGCTTCTTGCAGGTCATGTGATGGGAGGCACCACTATCCAACACCCGTGAATCAGTGGTTGAAGCTTCTTGAGCTGAGAAACACTCTTCCTTAATGGCTAGAAATAGATCCAACTCTACTTCCGATGTGTTAGCTATCTCTTTCCCCTTATCTGTCTTCTTTAGGGTACCATTCTTTTCATCTAATTTCTTGACCCAGCAATCTACGATCACATGGCCCTTCTTCTTGCAATAGAAGTATTCTCCTTGAAACTTCTTCTTGCCGCCCTTCTTCTTTTTGTCACCACTAGTAGAGGACTCACCTTTGGTGGAGGAACCACCTTTGCCTTTTGCAGTGGTACAGAATGCAGCATTCCATTGCCACCTCCATCTCGAGCTTTAAGCCTCAATTCCTCCTCCATAAGTAAAGCATAGAACTCCTCAAATGTCAATGTCCATCAAACCTTGGTGGACACATCTAGAGACACTATCGAGCTAGCTCTTCGCTAGTCTTTTGTATCCCAGCACCAGCCATCTGGTCATGCAGATTTTTGATTCGGGTTATGAATGCCTCCACTGTCTCTCCTTCATTAAAATTCTCAGCTGCGAGTTGATTCTCCAGGTTCTGGATCCTTGTTTGATTTCGTGTCTCATACTGACTCTTTGATATGTGCCAGGCCACAGTTGCCTTAGATGTATGATGAAACACTATCAGTAGTACTTGTAGCTAGGGCACACAGAGCATTTGCATTTTTACATTCCCAAGCACGTAGAAGGTCGGCATTAGGAGGTATCATTCTCCCCGCATTTACTAGGTCGGGGGTTTTTTGTGGTTCTGGGTCAGAGTCCCCAATACTGTCTCTAGAAGCTCATACAAATCTAGAATAGCAGTAACTTTAAACTTCCACAGAGTGTAGTTTGTACCATCTAGCTTGCCTTCAGTGAAGGCTGGTGGGTGAATCCTCAATGCCTGAATTGTTGGTGCAGCTATTGAACTCGAGCTGCTTCCTGATGCCATCACTCCGTATGCTGTTGAAGCCCTCGCCTCTCTTCTACTCTTGGATCCTTAGAGCCACCTGGGCTCTTATACCATGTTAAATTACACGGCACATCGGAGCAAAAACTGAACAAAGAATAGAGAGCACACAGCAAATTGGAGATGAACAAAATTTTCCTTCAATATTGATGTAGCACAGATGATGTCTCTGTCCACTCGTGCACTCCCACAGTGGAGCTTAGATGGTGATCTAGACAAATACTAGGTGAAGAGCTACTAGCTGGAAGATCAGATCTGATCTGATGCAATGGACTAGGAAGGTTGCCTCTTTATAGCTATGAGGGCGGTAGTTGGATCAACGTAGTCGGTGGAGCCAACCAGTCAACCTAGTCAGTGGAGCCAACCAATCAACCTAGTCGGTGGAGCTGACCAATTGTCCATGGAATATTCAAGGAATATTCCCTATACCCTCACCTTGGGAGCGAGAGCAAGGAGCTCCCATGCAATTAAGACAATGTGCCTCGTTGTGCTACTAGCTTACCTACCTACCTAGCCCATAGGCTAGACTCACATAGATCACCTTTCCACCATCAACGGTCTCATTGATAGACCTCATCTGACATACAAGTCAGGATCCATCCAGTGTCTCGGGCTCACACATGGCTTCTCCTCATATGGGGACCTTACAACTTGAGCACCTTCGACCACTGGTGGTTACTAGTAGGGTGGGGCATTGAGCATATCTAACAGTTGCCTGCAATCATTGGCCTTGTGGTGTTGCTGTAGCAAGTAGTAGAGAACTGGCATGTACAACATAGGGTTGTTGATTACTTCCCCGTGCATCTTGAGGTCGTCCCTCATCTGGGTGCAGAAATAGTTTGCCCAATTTATAAGCTAGGGCTCCACCATGCGTAGCAGGATATTGGGCACGATGGACTGATGGTGTTCCGTGTGCTTGACTTGCATGAGCCATCTAGTTTTCCCACCTCTGGCTCACCTCCGGCTTGTGAATGGTGACGAATTGGATCCGCCCCTTGCTCTTCCATTGGTCATAGTGGCAGACTGTGCTGAGGGCTTCCAACTTCTTTTCCGTGGAGTACTCGCCGACGACTGGCAAGCCGAAGGCTGCATGTACCACATCTTGATTGATCTAGTAGTGGTGGGTAGTGCCTGTTGCATCTCACAGGATGCCAACATTGATAATATATAGTAAACAAAGCCTTAAAGAATAGTGTAATACATAGAGTCTTCCATGAAGTGAAAGTGGATGAAGTGCAAAGGAGAAGCCAGCACAATTGCGAGAAAATTGAAGGAGTTCATGGTTTGCACATCATATGGGGCTTTTCAAACAACTACCTGATTAAAACAAAAAAAATATCTTGTTTCTATAGTGCGAGCATCATAGTGGATCATGACAATTGTGAGAACATTGCAACTGTGAAGAAATGGGAGCGAGAGTTCAAGTCTTCCCTCTATGTTTAGATGGAGTGACAAAAAATGGAGAGACAATAAAAAACTCCCCACAGTTTGGGGAGAGTTTTGATGATCTCACTGAATGTTTGGAAGAGGGGGATAAATTTGCAGTTGTCGCTACCTCTGGGGAGAATGAGAAAGATGACCCATACTTTGTGTTGTAGTGCACAAAACCCAAGCACAAGGTTGAGTAAGCATTTAAGGATGATTGGGGAGCAACCTATGAGAAGTTGAATCATAGTAGTTTGAATTTTTTGGTTTAAAAAAACTTCCAAGAGAGGACACAATTACTAGCTGTTACCTAGGAGTCCTCAAACTTTTCTATACTCTCATCTAGTACTTAAGAGCTATAAAGTTCCAGATGCAACCTGTGCCACAATGACAGAAGGGCAAGAGTATCTTAAAATTGAATTTAGATGCACATGAGCACATCTTGGGGTTTCTTGGAGTAGTGGACAAGGACAACTAAGATAGTAATAAGAAAATGTAGTCTCATTGCAAGGAAACAATATTCCACTTGTCCTGGAAAATGGAAAATGTTTTTGAAACTATGCTTCTCTTAGTAAATCCCAAACTAACCACCGCACTTGTTTTGTAATTGCTTTTGTAAATCCCAAATGATACATTCCATGCTTTAGTATATCCCAAACAACCACTGCACGCTAGTTTTATAAAATTCCATAAGTAATCCACAAATCCTAAACAAATGAATTGCATGCCATTCATCTTGTAATAATACAAGCAAACCACCACAATAGTGGTAGTTACTATCCTAGTGTGCAACTAACCACTATGGCGACAATCACTTATCCTGCATTACCACTGTGCTATCCTAAAATTCTTTGCAAAGTGCTATACTAAAATAGTCCCCTTTAAGCTGGTTATCTTTAACTATCAGATTTCAGCCACCAATGGGCTACTTAATACATTAGAGTAGTCCTATTTCATCACTTCATCCACCTCCTATATTAAGCAATCATGTATAAAATTGAGATCTATCCAAGTTTACTTTGGTTAACTAAAATAAGATCGGTTGACAGTATATTCGGGTAGACCTGAGATAATTCATATATCCTCATAAAATATTACTCTCACATATTATTGACACTAAGAATAAACGAGCTTTATTTCCAAATATATTTAAGTATTAACATGGAAGCAGGTCGACACAAAATTAGGCATTACGAGAACCATAGATCATGGATGATGGTAGTCCAAGAAATTCCACAAGTTCAACATATGCCTGCAAGATTTTTACTTTTTCAAAAATACGATGACATTTTGCAGCTCAAGGAAATTTCGACCTCTCTATTATCTTATCGACCTCTATGTAGCAAGCATCTTCCATCTCTTTAGGCCAATCTGATACACTATCAAAGACCTCATTACACACTCGGATCACCAACTACTTGCTTTCCCCTTTCAACTTGTATGCCCATAGTAACTTCTCCTTTCGCTCGGGGTTGTATGCCCATGGTAACTCCTCCTTTTGCTCGGGGTCCTCTTCATCCTATCAGCCATCCTAGTATTGGTTCTCTATACAACTTTGTGCCACCATCATGTTATACCAAAATAAAACTACATCATCATCTTGACAAGTACCTTAAAGGAGTAGGAAAAATAATAGCTAGGAAAAATAATATTCACCATCTTTGCCGACTCCACAAGTCATATAGCCAATTGCAAAGCATGTCCTCCTTGTATAGCTATTATCCTCCCTCTTCTCCAAGTTTGGTTATACAAGGAGGTAATCCAACATTGTTCTCAAATAGAACATGAGCATTCCAAATTCTTTTGGATATACCATAGATTTGCAGTAGGTGGATTGGTGGTCTATGGAGTTTTGGGGCTAGATTTCAGAATGGGCTCTTAGTTGTGTCCGCACTACACTTATATGGGGAGAGAGTTCATTGAGCATATCGGCCTTCTCATTATTCTTTCATATGATCTGACATGTCCACCTCTCATCATTCAGCTGAGGTGGGTAGTCTGTCAGCATGTTGGAACTCTAGCAAAGATATGCAAAGATAATGTGCGAGGAATGACTTCCATGCATGGACGTTATAGAAAGAATCACAAATACATGTGGTGTTGTCACAAGAATCTATGTGCACTCTAAAACAAATGAATTGTAAATGAATCCTAAATCCTAAATGAATCGATTGTATGCCATTCATCTTCTAATAATAATAATAGATGCAAACCACCACATTGGTGGCAATTAATATCCTAGTCTGCAACCAACCACAGTGCTGGTAACAACCGTTGTGCAAGTGGAAATTAAGTTAATATCCTAGTAATAATATAAGCAAACCACTATGCTGGTGGTTGTTAATGTCCTCGTGTGCAACGAATCTCCAAGATGCAACCAACTAGTGCTATACAAGAACAAATTGCATTGCTCCAAAGTGTTATCCTAAAATAGATAGATTGCCCAAGTAAACTTTGGAGAACATTAATAATTCAATAAAATACATACAAATTACACAAATTACATCTCAAAGACTCCTTTCCTTCAAGGGGCTAGTTCCACATTGCTTTGATCAGGTTGCCTTTTTTAGCTACTTGCTCCTTTTCTGAAGGGGGTTGGTTCCACATTGCTTTGAGTAGGTCACTTTTGAGCTACTTGATTGCATGCTCGACCGTCCTCCTTCGGGATAGTTCCTCCCTTCAAGGGCCCAGCCCCTCCCTTCATGTTGCTTCCTCTTTCCTTGCTTTGAGCTCCCTATTTGTAGGCTTGACCCTTCTTGAAATCCTTTCCTAAAGGGGTCAGTTCCTCCCTTTAGAATCCTTTTCTTTGCAGTCAGAGCTTGGGCTTCTTCAATTCAAGCTCCTTGTCTTTTGCAATTTTTGCCCAAGTGGCAAATTGAATTGCAGCATCTAATTTCCCATCATAGATAGCTGTAGTAGGCAATCACATTTGATTTGTCCATGACCTGGGAAATGGAAAATGACATACTCTACATACCAAGCTTGCATGCAGAAACACCCCAAAGTAGAAAAAATGCACAGTGTGGTAGCACGCATGCCATCATATCATGTAGTAATCTATGATGGGGGTATGGCGGGACCATGCATTTTGGACCTTGTTGCATAATAGGATAGACATCTGAGTAAACTATCGTGGCCTTAAATACCATATTTTGCAAAAGTGTTTCTAAATTAACCACCCCCATGGTGGCTACTACAACTAGCTCCACCGTGGCTACTCTCTGCATCCTTCTTGGACTGGAGAGATGCCTCATTGGCTTGTCCACAATGGATTCTCTCTACCCCATCCTTCTTGGCCTTGAAGCTCTCTCATAAAACAACTCCTACATCACCACTCTAGTTTCTGCATTCTCCCTTTTCAGTTCCTCCATCATCTGATCTTTTTCAATGTTCAATGCAATTTGCATGTTACAAAGTCATTTGTAGAGAGACTCCTTTTTTACTCTCTGATGTTCAATATGCTTTTGCATCATTTCTAGCTCCTTCTTTGCGATGTCCCAATTCGTTCTATTGTCTCAAGCCTACTATCCCGGAGCTCCTCGATGTGCTTCTCTGCTTCTTCTCTTTTATGCCTTTCCAAGTCGACCATTTTTGCAGCGGCGTTAGCTTGCTCTCATGCGTGCAAGGCCCTCACTTTTTCCTCCTCTATCTTGGCTTCTGCATGCTCCCTAAGAATTTTCTCAAGTTGCACTATCTTTGCTTCTTTGGTGGCTTTCTCTTGTAGAAAAGTCACATTCTGAGACATCTTCTTGTCATATTTCTCAAAAATCCCTTTGAGGGTAGATGTCCTGAGGTGCATTGCAACTCCAATGGAGTGAGAAAAAAACTTGGCTTTGCCATCCATGCAATTCTTCAAGCTGGTTATCACACTGTTGGATATTACCCTTAAGAAAGAGACATCACATCCTTTCAACTGCTCTACTGCTACTTGAACCTACCAGAACTTCACGGTTCCTCTCATATCAAGAAATAAGTGCATTGTCTTCTTCAACACATCCTGGAGGTTTGTTGGCAAGCTAGAAAGCTTGACTCCACCATGTTTACTAATCTCAGCATTGGGGTATACAACTAGAATATCCTGTCTCTTCCACTACTTCTCTAAGAAGTGTGCTTCAAATTGCCTCCACGAATGCCTAGTGCATTTTCAATCATGCTTTTAGCGATGGTAATATTCTGACCTTGACAGACTATTTATCCCTCCTTCACATTCACCTCCTCTGCCAACCTGGTGAAGTTGCCGAGAGCATTCAAATTGGACTTTTAAAAAGCAAGTGACAAGCTCCTGGATGTCACGATTTCAAGATCAGGGGAGGAGAGGCTCTCGCATTGTGCTGCAAAGGGGGAGGAAAGTTTGTGTGAGGATCTCTCAGACTATGCAGGGGGAGAGAAAAGATCTCGTGAGGAGATTTCAAACTATGCAAACACTTTTGGAGCTCAGTGTGTTCAGAGGGGTCCATTATCAGAGGGGATAAAAGTTGTAGGAAGAGTGCAAGGGATAAAGAAATGGTCAAGATGGATAGAAGACAAAACATTGAAGGAAATGGAATACTGGAGTCTTAAGTTTGCATTCCGAGTGCACGGGAGAAAGAAATGGTCAAGAGGGATAGAAGAAGAAATAGTGAAGGTAATGGATTAGCGGAGGCTTAAGTTTGTAGCCCAACAATAAGGAATTATCAAAGTGAGAGCCACCATGGTGGTTGGCCCACATTTTGATTAATTCAAGGCAAGAGTACACTAACTTGCATGGTAATGAGTGATTAGAGGTGATTAGGCTTCATGATTTAGTTTTGTGATAATTATTGCCATCTTTTGCTGATGGTGGCCACCAATGGTGATGTCTAATATTACCACAACCACGTCTATGGTGGTGATATGCATGATCTGTAGAGTGCAATTAATTACCAATCACCGAGATTGAATGCTCAATAGATTGCATGGTAATGAGTAATTAGGCTATATTATTTATGTTTGTGTTAATTACTTCCCAGTGGTGGTGGCTCTCATCAACTATGTCTGTGGTGGCTAAGAACCACTAGGCTGGCAGTTAATTACCAACCACCATAGTGTAGAGTGAAGTTAATTACCAGTCACTAGGATTGCATGCTCAATAAAGTGCAATTATATACCATTTAAATAATTACCATGGTGGCATCTGTAGCAGTTAGTTACA